>NC_142928.1:147610720-147755720 GCF_046866305.1 Octopus bimaculoides
AAGCCAGCAAGGGATGGTTTGACAGTTTCTAGAAACGGTTTAAAATAAAGTGTGTTTCCCTGCATGTTGAGACACCATCAGCCGACAAAGAAGCCGCCGAGAAGTACCTTGAGACCTTCAAGCAGATCATCGAGGACAAGAGATACAAGACGGAACAGGTTTTCAACATTGATAAGATTGGCTTGTTCTGGAAGAAGATGCCTTCTAGAACGTACATCATGAGGGATGAAACCAGAGCCCCAGGATTTAAGGCACAAAAGGATAGAATGACGCTAATTATGTGTGGCAATGCTGATGGCTTCATGATTAAACCAGGACTTATCTACAAGTCCGCGAACCCCAGGGCCTTCAAAAATAAGAATAAAAACATGCTGCCTGTCTACTGGATGCACAACCCCAAGGCCTGGATTACCAAAAGTCTAACTTTGAATTGGTTCCCCCAATGCTTCATCTCTCAAGCCAACGAATACCTCCAGAACGTTTGCACGGAATTCAAAGTGTTTCTTGTTATGGATAATGCTTGTGGTCACTCTTTGGATCTGAAACACGAGGGAGTCCAAGTGGAGTTCCTCCCTGCTAACACCACGTCCCTCATCCAGCCTATGGATCAAGGCGTGATCCGTGCCTTCAAGGCACTTTACATTCGGAACTGTCTCCAACACCTTGTGGACGCAATGGATACGGACGTGAATTTCAAGTGAAAGGAGTACTGGCATAACGATCGCAATGTGCCTGTCAGTCATCCACGCTGCTCTTAAAGACAAGAAAAAAAGAAACCCTCATCGCATGCTGGAAGAAGGTGTGGCCAGAGTGTGTCCAGGACTACGAGGGCTTCTCACCTGAAGATATTCAGCACGAGGCTGTCAAGAATGCGGTGAAACTGGCAAAGGTACTTGGAGGCGAAGGTTTTGACGACTTCATACAAGATGAGGTCAACAATTTCGTCGATGACCACTCTAAAACCCTGACAGATGAAGATTTGCTAAACTTAACTAAGTCTGCCAGCGAAGAGGAGGAAGAAGCGTCAGAAACAGAGGAGAGGAGGATGAGGTGGGCATGACAATCGAACGTCCGAACTTTTAAGGACCGCAAAGGAATCGCAAGGGAAGGCGGAAGCATGGGATCCCCATATGGTTCGGTCTCTCCAATTTAAAAATACCATCGATGCTGTCATGCAGACATATAAAACTCTCCTCACCACCATGAAGAAATAATGACAGCAAATTCCCATCATATTGTTCCTCAAGCCCACCAAGAAAACCTAGCAGGAAATATGACATCCCCTAAAACACTTGAAGAAGAGGTGTCCCTTGAAGAGTTTTAAATCTTCTTTGCTGTGCAGCCATTACCTTCATTATTTTCATCACCCGCTTAAATCAATATCATTCATTATTGATGAATAACTGTATATTTGTCCGTTAAAAAGTCCGTTTTTTGTGTTTTGTTTATGTTCCTGTTCCTTTTTTGTCCACGTTTTTTGACGTCCTGTACAAGGATATGCATCTATATATACATGTAGATGTAGGTATGTACATATATGTATGTAAACATGCATATGCTTATATATCAAACATGAACAAGCAAGAAAAAACAACAACGCAAAAACGTGGAATAAATACAGTGTTATTGGACGCTCAGGAAAGGAAAGAAAAAAAAGAGGATCTTACGTTTCGAGCAGAGCTCTTCATCAGAAATATAGAAAAAGTCCAAAGAAGGGAAGACGGAAAAAGAAAATTGCCAACGATACATACGCGGTCACATATTGAAATGACCGGAAGAGAATAGGTGAAGAAAAAGTTCTTTCAAAGACGAGAGTGCAAGAGAAGGAAGTATTTATGGGTATGTGCATGCGTGCAGGTCTCGTGTACGTGCATGTGTGTGTAGCTGTGACTGTTTATGTATGTGTGCTTGGACTTAGTATCGTTTAAGGTCATAGGAAGAACTTATAGTAAGAATTTTGGTGGGAGTGGCTGTCTGTTGTGTGTCTACCTACACATGTGCGAAGGAGAATGGTCAGTAGAAAGGTACTGGTAGTTTGAAGTATGTGTGTGTGCGTGTATGTATATGTAGTGTGTGTGTGTGTGTGTATGTATGTATGTGTATACGTGTGAGGTGTCTGTGGTGTAATTGTACGTTACTCTGTGGGTGTGCGTGCGTGTGCGTGCTTGTATGTGCGTGTATGTGTGTACATGTATCTATAATTGTGTGCGTGTATGTATGAGTGTGTGCTGTGTGTGTATGAGCGGTATGTGTGGGTTCATTTGCGTGTGCGTGTATGTGTGTGTATATATGTGTGTGTATATATGTGTGTGAGTGTACGTGCGTGTGTACATGTGTGTATATGTGAGTGTGCATTTTGTGTGTGTGCATGTGTGTGTGGGTGTGTATGTGTATGTGCGTGTCGTTGTGCGTGCGTGTGTATGTGTGCGCGTGTGTATGTGTTTGCGTGTGTGCGTGTGTGCGTATGCCGGTATGTATACATGTATGTGTGGGGTTGTGAGTGTCAGGTATGTGTGCATTCGTGTGCGTGCATATGTGTGCGCATCTGTATGTGTGCGTGTGTGTGTATGTGCGTCTATATGTGTATGTGTATGTGTGTGCGTGCATGTGTGTATATATTCGATATGTGTGCATTCGTGTGCGTGTGTGCGTGCGTATGTGTGCGTATGTGTGTGCGTGCGTGTGTGTGTGTGTGTGTATGTGCGTCTATATGTGTATGTGTGTGTGTGCGTGTATGTATATATTGTGTGTGTATGTATATGTATGTGTGTGGATGCGGGTGTGTATACGTGTATGTGTGGGGTTGTGAGTGTTAGGTATGTATGCATTCGTGTGCATGCGTATGTGTGCACATGTGTGTGTGTGTATGTGCGTCTATATGTGTATGCGTATGTAAGTGTTGTGTGCGTGTATGTATATATTGTGTGTGTATGTATATGTATGTGTGTATGTGAGTTTGTATATGCATGTGTGCGTGGGTTGTGTGTGCGGAGGGGTTGTTTGTGGGGTTTGTGTAAGCGTATATGTGCGTTCCTGTATGTATGTGCGTGTACTTACGTGTGTGCGTGTATGTGTATGTGTTTGTGATCATGTGTGTGTAATTGTGTGCGAGTCTGTATGAGTGTGTATTGTGTGTTGGAGGTATATGTGCGTACATGTATGTGTATGTACGTGTGTATATGTGCGTATGTGCGTGTGTATATGTGCGTGTGTGTGTATGTGCTTGTGTGCATGTGTGTATGTGCGTGCGTGTGTATATGTGTGTGAACGTGGAGACATGTGTCGGGATATGTGTGCGTTTTGTTGCGTGTTTGCGCGTGTGCTTGAGTTTGTATGCGTATGTGGTTGTCTGTACGTGTGTACGTTTGTGTGTGTGTGTGTGTGTGTGTATAGGTATGTGTGTCTGTGTGTGCGTGGGGTTGTGTGGGTTAAGTATCTGTGCATTCCTGTGCGTGTGTATCACACTTAGATCAAGTTAATGGTTGCTACATCGCCAGCATCTTCATAGGATCTTCAGAGAACCTACCCATAGCCGCAATGAACTTTGCAAAAATCTCTGATCTCAATCTATCTTCCAATAAGTAATAATGATTTCAAATTTTGGCACAAGGCCATTAGTTTTTAGGGGAATGAGATTAGAGGATTACATATCTGCCCAATGCTCAACCGGTGCTTACATTCTAGACCTGAAAGGCTGAAAGGTAAAATCGACCTCGACGGAATTTGAACTCAGGACGTAAAGGATGGGAAGAAATGTTGCTATGTATTTTGTCCAGCATGCACATGATTCAGCGAGCTCACCGCGGTAAAGATTCTGTTAGCTCCTGTCTGATTAGTAATAACGGTTTCAAATTTTGGCACAAGGCCTGCAATTCCAGAGGAGGTCTATGTTGGTTACTAGCACTACGAGAATTATAGCAATTATTCACGAGTCTTAACTTAGTGCTCAATTGGTACATATTTTATAGGCACAAGGCCTGAAACTTGAGGGGAGGAGCCTAGTCGATTATATCACTCCAGTGCGTAACTGGTATTTATTTTATTGACCCCTAAAGAATCAAAGGCAATGTCGACCTCGGCGGAATTTGAACTCAGAACGTAAAGACGGACGAAATTCCGCTAAGTATTTTGCCCGGCATGCTAAAGATTCTGCCAGTTTACCGCCTTCCTCTGATTAGCAATAATGAATGTAAAAACTATTGATAATAAATGGATGGTTATGTATGATAATGAATCCGAAGAAACATATATAGAAATATAACATACTATGACTCACAACTCAGAGTCAAAAAATATCCTTCAGATGACACTTTCAATGTAACAGCTAGCTCTGCAAAACTCCCGTAACACATTCTTAAACTCATTCTTTATGTATTTATAATCCAATGAAAAAACCCAATACACGCTCTATCAAAATATATACCCAATACCGTAATATTTGAATAACCGTTAAATCCTACAGCGGGGGAAAAGAAAACGCCGTCGAGCTCTTACCCTTTCTCTCCGTTTATACTTCAACTTTCGGAGAAAAAATAAAAATGGTTCAATGCCTTTCTGTATCTACCTCAATTCTTATAAATAATTTGATATTCAACATCACCCTGAAAAGAATCAGCTTAGATCGAAATAGGTATGAGATTCAAATTTTATGATTTTATTATCTACAGAGTTAATGCAAAATGCATTAAAAACGAATCTGCGGTTAAAATGAAATTATTGTTTCAAAGAAACTAAATATGAAATGGAATTTCTGCACCCACTCCTTCATAAAGTAAAAGAGTCGGTCCAATGGCGGTTGATTTAATTTTCATTTTCATTTTCATGTTCGATCGTATGTGATTCCCGCTTTAATCATGTGTGCATAACTGGAATATTCCTGTAGCGACGGCTTTATAAGAAGCCGATTTTGTCTCGATTAAGCCGAAGACAATTCGGTCGTCCCTCGCTTCAGTCGTAGACAATTCTCCTCTCAAGCTGTTCTCATAGCTCCATACTCAAGCCAACGCGATTTTCCTGATAGCTATTTTCACTGCTATATATTTGATGCTGTCAAATTTATTAAGATTTAAAGTTTCATTGGAAATAGAAATTATACCACTCAATGATTTGTTCAGTATATATAAAAAAATGCATATAAATTATAATTTTTACTTACATTCTTCTATTTGGTCCCCAATCAATACTATTAAACTGGTGCAGTAAAAATATAGACTAACAAAGATAACTACAGATGACAACGTACGATATTTCTCTCCGTAGAAATCAAACACAATATCTTGAAGACTTGATCTTTGGGTTTTATCGGTGGTATATGCCACAATTAACATTGAAATTAACGAAAGACCACCAAGAATCTGAAATGAAATGATAAAAGAAAAATAGGAATTTATAAACATAGAGATGTGATATTCTTTTGTTTCAACATTCATCATCCTTAAACTTTAAGTTCGTTATCTTAATAGTACAGTCTCTTTAACCATGTAATCTCATACTGTGTTGTCATATCTGCATTCTATTCAGTGCAATGTGACAAATTGATATCACAATAAGATAATATCTAAGTATTTGTTTGGGTCAAATATCTATAGACATTGCAGTTATTTAGCAGAGAAACATTTTAAAGTTTGCTATATATATTTAGATACAGTAAAAATGATTTAAAAAATAACTGCCTCAAACTACAACGGATAGGCTCTACGTGGTCACGCGTCCTTATTAGAAAAGTAGCTTAGTCTTCACTTAATCATATTCTACCAAATTAAATAAGGAGATAATGTTTTGGATACTGTAGCCCTACATATTTCTAAAAGACGAGGAGATCGCGACTGAAATGTTACTGGTGCCTTTTTAGCAAACCGTCTGCCTGGACATTTATACTTCAGCGTGAAGTCTATCACGTTAACTCTAACGGTAAGCCGTAACTGTAACCCAAAACTCTAACTATAACTTAAAAACCCTGACCCTGATCCCTAACCCTAATCCAAGACCCTAACACAACCCAAAACCCTAGCCCATTCCTAACTCAGATCAGGTCATTTGACAATCTAGATTAAAAATACTGCGGTAGATCGCACGCAAAAGTAGCAATATGGCATTAATCTAATCCTAGATTTGTTCGAGCTGGGCTGAAATGGGAGTAAGCAATAACTGCATAAAGACACGCCAATGAGTATGACCCTACGCAGTCGGTCACCTTTCTCAAACCACACCAACACTCTTTAACAGAAAAGCTTCGGTGTAAAATAGTCCTATCTTTAAAACAGAATGTTTGTCGATTGATGAGGATAACATTGAAATTTAACTTAGTTCATAAATATGCATTAACCAGTATGATTGTGATCTCTTAAAGATTTCAAGATTAGAAAGTAGGTAATTGTTATATCCTTTCTTAAGTGTATTAATGCCAAAGGATGAGATATAAATTGAACTGGCGATCAAATATTTTGATTGTCGGTTCAGTTGCATCTCTGCACCACAAATGCATGAATAAAATACGCAAACAGCTCACTGATATGATATACAGGGTGGGTGTCTCATAATAATGGAGCACATTTTGAACGCAAGTAAATAGAACTGCAACAAGCACAGATATTAAGGAAAGTGTATAATAGCAGATCATTTCCCCCCCCCCCCACCATTATTATGACCTTGTATTTATACACGAAGAAACGGAAAATATACTTACGCAATGAATGCTGATAGCTATCGCTAAATTGTCTACATTTTGATATGCTTCAGGAAGATTTATTATACCAATACCTACTGTTGCATTGAGTAAAAGGAAACCAACAGTAACGTTCGTAGATTCTGCAACAAATACACAATACAGTAAATGCTGAGAAAAAGGCAATTACTTTTATTGATCATATCATGTGGAAAGGCATAAAGCAATTCTGAAATCAGTGTTTATATATATAGCAGACATATTTCGTCTTTCGAATGGAAATTTCTCCTACAACAAGTAAATATGGTTTATATTCCATAGGATAGAAGAATAATTGTGGTTATGGAGTTAATTCGAACTACATGCGATCGACCACTGTGTCATACCTTGCGCGACTGTGGTCTACCATAGATTATATCCAACAAATACCGTATGTAAAATTAGGTAGGCGGAAACTGCGTCGAAGCGAATTACGTATGTATGTATGTATGTATGTATGTATTTTCTCTTTCTCTTTTTAAATAGAATATATTTTCACTGGTCCCTTACTTTGTAACAAGGGAGTGAAGGAAAGCAGCATATTTTACACACCATCCTTTAAATATTAGGAGGGTCTTGCAGATTTTTATAGTCCCAGATATCATGATCATTTGTAGTGTATGATATAAGGAGTTGTGTTCACTCACCAAAATCCTAAGTTTAGCCATTTTTTGCTCCAGACCGGTCGTTCCAATAATAATAGGTATCAACCTGAAACTGTATTTTGAGTATTGGATTTGCAAACTCATTATCAATGGTAATGACATCTGGGTCTAGAGGCCAACTGATTTCCAGAACAAAACAAATGTTTTCCTTGTGGTCTCACACAACAATATATGACTTGTGTTTTAACTTGGTTGTTATTTTAATTTTTAAGTTTCATCAATATTCCTGTTTTGACCCATCGGTCACAATATGCTCAATTTCATCTATAGGTGATTTCTGCTTTGCTATCCTGTTACAGACTGTTCTGGCCACTACATCATGCCTTTTGAGAAGATAATATCTGATAACACATTCTCCTGTAGTTGGCAATAACATGATTGATGTCTTCAGCCTTTATCTTTCACATTTGTTGTCAGTCATTTGTTATCTCTCAACGATTTTTGTCTTTAAATGCTGTAGGTTCTTGGTGGGAATCTCATGTTGTTATACTACATGGAAGTAGCCTTCGAAGTGTGATGTCATAAACTTGTCAGTACTCCATGCTAAGCTTTTGACATGATAACTCCTTTCTATGGTTGTGTTTTTCAAGCCAAGTACTCATGTGCTATCTTCATAGTGAATCGGTCCCTTTTTTTATTCTGTTCTTATAAATATACTTTACCTACGCGCCTTGGGAGAGATATGTATCAGTTGTTATTCCATATCTCAAGTTCATTATCTAGTTCAACATTATGGGTTTCGCGGTCACAAACTTGGGAAAGATAGTTACTGGCCTCGTTCTTCTGTTGGAGTTGTTATTTCAGTGTCAAAATACGTGCTTCATATGACATTAATACAGATTTGAGACACGGCCACCATCCTTGCGTAGGAAGCATAACCTGTCTCCATTTTCCTTAATGTTCAAATTTCCTGTAACACTGAGCAGTTTACGAGTTCGAACATCTATCTCATTGAGTGCTTCTACTGACCAGTTCAGAAGACCAGACGTAGGCGTGGGAACAGGCATTGCAGAGGTGTTGTGGGCAATATGCTTTTTGTCAGCTGAGTATTCTAGGTCCTCTCCTTATTTATGGGTCCATTATGTCTGACATTCTCATCTTGACCAAGATACATATAATTGTCACATGACTACAAAGGTTGTATTGTCAAGCCGTTCATTTTTAGGTTTTCAGAAGAGGGCACAACTTTTCCACGTCTTATTGTCAAATATACACATTTGAACTCACAAATTTCTTGCCAATGTCGGTAGAAAATTGTGCTGTGCAGTCCAGTTGGTTTTTTTTTTTTTTTTTTTTGAGTAGTTGGTATTTGTCCAGTATAACTTCAGGTTGTCAATAAAGACAATACGGGAAATACTTCTGGATCCACTTCTAAGGTAACTATGCTTTGTGAACAGGTATGATAGACAGCTTAACGAGAGGACGAAGGGAAACACCAACAGACTATCACCCTGACAGATTCCTTTTTGGTAGCGAATGCTATCCAACTCGATTTGCTCCTTATCACTCTTAAGGGTCAAAGTGGTTGTAGCACTTTGGCTAACTGTAAAACTCTTAAGGGTCACTAGTGGTTGTAGCACTTTGGCTGACTGTAAAACCCAAATAATCCACCCATGTGGTGTACTATCAAAAACCTTCTGGTAATCCAGTCATATTATAGTTAATTCCTTGCGATTTTTATTGTTTTTCCCTGGATCATTTTGTTGCTTAATTGCTGCTGTATACACCCATACACCTCTTATCCTCTAGCATGCTCAGGCCTTACAATGATGTTAAGGCTATTGGGCGGTAATGTTTAGCAAAGATAGTGTGGCTATTTTGGGAGGATGAGGAGAGTAGTTGCAATTGATAACCAATGGATCAGTTCTTGTGTCCTTGATCCTTTCTCCTTACGACTGTACGAGATCTCGCAGATAAAACGTGAAATTCTTCAACCAGGAACCCATTATGAGATCTGGGTCTGGAGATTTTCTGTTTGACATTTTTGTAAAACTGCTTCCAGTATTTCACCGTCTATTTTATATTGTTTTTACTTGTCATGCTGGCAGTAGTCCTGCTGCAGTTCTTTTACCCATATACTCGCTTGTTGAATTACCGTAAATCCTCGAGTATAGTCCATCCTTGAGTATAATACGCAGGGGATTTTTAGGAGGCTGTACCTCTGAAAAACCTAAACCTTGTGCATAATACGATCCCTTCTCTAACTTGAGTCTAGGAGGTCTATATAACGTCCTTAGTTTGTAAACATATATACGGTAACGTCCTTTATTATTATTGTATATATAACATAATGCAAACGTGTAGCTTTTTGTGCCCTTTGTTTGCAGAAAATAAAGAAATAACAGTAATAACGTCAGTGAAAAATAAATATTAAGTAAATTGCCTTTACATATTTATTACTATCAGTTAGAAAAGCAAAAGCAAAAACATTTATTCAAATCTTTCAACTTCAACGTCACTTTCAGCATCAAATTTGTTCCTCCGTAAACAAACACTTCCGCGTATGCGTAATACAATAATGGTGATGTTCTTAACTGTTATACGGGTATGTAAATATGTTTGTAAATTGTTTTTGTTACATGTTATTCTGTGTTCTGAATACTTTTATTTTAATAAATGTTGCTTATTGCAAGTTATGGATGATTCTTTTATGACTTCATTGCTTTCAGGCTTAGCTTAAGGTATTTTCGCACTCGACATCACAAAATGCGTCTGAATAAACATTGCCGGACAGCAAAGAGAGACTCGGACATTGCTTAGAAAATATTTTTCATTTTTAACCTCGTATATAGTACGCACTAGGGATTTTGACCTTTAAATTTTGGGGAATAAAATGCGGATTATACTCGTGGATTTACGGTAATCATTTATCTCCCATACAAATCTCCAGTAGCCCTTAACCTGATCTTTTGTTGGGGTATCTTTTCCAGAGACTGAGCCCTTTTTGCACTGAAGATGCGATAAACTGACTTTGCATCCCGAGCAAATAATTTATTGAGCATTTGCCGTTTCTATGCTGCAAATTTATATTTTGTTTTTTCAGCTGAAACCATGAGTTTCAGCTGGTGCAGTTTGGAGTTTAGGTTTTCGAATCCTGTATCACTAAATCACCCTTCTAGTTTTTTTTCTTTTTTTTTTCTGAGCTCTTTCTGATGCCGTATCAAGTTGTTCTCTGTATTACATTTTATAACTACAACAATCTGTGAGATACGTTTTCGCAGAAATAAAATTTTATTCTTTAAGTACATACCGATGCTCCTTCAGACTTTCCACTTCAATCTCGATCGCGTGGTCTCAGCTCTTTGCTATACGTTAGTAACATAATAGCTGAGATATATGTCAAAGCATTAATAGTTTTGTAGGTTGTCTTCATATATAACTGGACAGTGTGACCTTCGGATATTTGTTTACTATTTCGTTTACTGCCTCTAATTCTAATTTACTTGGTTCTTTACTTATACCTGGTGTTGTATGGCCTGTCATTTAAATTAAGGTCATGGACCTGTTGAAATATATCATTTAAGATCACTCATGAAGCGTCTATAAGTTTTCGGTGTTCTTCTGTTTGTACAGTATAGGTATAGATTTCAGCTATTATTGTTGGTGCATGCATAGACATGGCGCCTTCATTATCAGACGTACAGGCATAAACGACTGTTTAAAAATGCCGTTTTGAACGTTTCCTTCCATAGTTATGCGACTCATCCAGCCTAAATGAATATCTGTCATAAACGAGAGGAACTTCTTTTTTGTACCAACTGAATTGAAAAGATTTTTTCTTACTAAAGATTTTCGTTTCATCTAATGATCCATCAGATTATTTAGAAAAGAAGATGAATTTTCCAATATATATTTGGGAAAACCTTTGGGTATTTTAAGATTCGGTATAAAATGAAATATATGGTGAAAAAGAGGATTTATAAATTTAGGATCTTTCTGAATTGACGGGCACCACTTGTTTTCTTAACGAAACACTTTCAAACTTGGGATACTGGTAGAATGTATCATATAAAACATCTTTTTCTCTTAGCCTTCTAAACAAAAATTTATATATTGCAAGTTATTTCATGTTAAAGTTGTCGTATTTCTGTAATTTCAACCAATCACTGACGTCTATTCGGCTGAATACAGTTACTGCTGTTTTTGTAAACAATAATTTTTGCCGGTGTCAAGATTGTTATTCTCTGTTAATCCCTATTAAGGGTTATTCCTAGTAAAAGTTATAACCCTAGTTATTCCTTAGTAAGGATTTAGGGTTTTAGGGTTAGGGTTCGGGTCTTAGAGTTAGGGTTAGGGTTTTAGGGTTACGGTTACGGTTATGAGTTAGGTTATGGCAAAAATAATCATAACGTTAACCTAAACCCTAAAACTAACCCTAACTCTAAAATCATAAAGCTAAAACCAGTACAAACGCACGAACGATGTCATAAATAACAGTACAACCGATAGCTGTTGTTGACAAACAACGGCACTAATTTTATTCAAGGGAAAAGATCCCATGACACTGTTAGAATATGTTGTTTACATTCCACGGCAGTAATTGTTTTCACCTCAATAGACGTCAGTGATTGGTTGAAATTACCGAAATACGGCAATTTTTTACATGAAAAAATTCGAATACAACATTTTTTATCTGTTCTATAACACAAAATATACAAGTATTCGAAGTTTGAAAGTGTTTCGGTACCAAAAACACTACATAAAACATAAATGAAAAGTGGTGCCCGTCAATTCAGAATGATCCGAAAAGACTTTTTCTTACTAAAGATTTTCGTTTCATTAGATTATTTAGAAAAGAAGAGGAATTTACCAATATATATTTGGGAAAACGTGTGGGTAATTTAAGATTCGGTATAAAATGAAATATATGGTGAAAAAGAGGATTTATAAATTTACTTTGCAGATGTTAAAAGAACAACACAAATATATAAACGAAAAAACTGGGAACTACCATATTTTATGTTCAATAAAGAGACAGAAAGAGAAGAAGAGAAAGCGAGGTGGAGAATAAGAATGAGGAGAAGGAGTAAAAGAAGAAAAGATGAAGTGGAAGGAGGAAGACGAGGAGAGGAAGGACGAGAAGAGGAAGACGAGGAAAAGAAGTGAGGACGAGAAGGGGGTAATGTAAGAAAAGGAAGACGACGACAACAACAACAATGACGACGACGACGATGACGACTTAGAAAAGATATTCTGTGATCTGTTCATATGTTTGATGGGATAGTTCTGTATCACAAATGTTATTACAAACATTAATTAAGATAGTTTACCTGCATCATTTTTTGCTTCTCTTGTGTTAATGGAGACACTGTTACTGGAACTGGAATCATCATTTGTTGTACTGATGGAACTATTATTACAAGCATTCAAATCCTTATCTACTGAACGGTAAAAGTTACTCTGCTCATTGAAACCAGAATTGCGCACCTTTTCACTATTATGTAAAATGTGCGACTTTTCCGACATAATTATGTTGTTTCCAATATGATAAGTTTTTTTTTTGCCAATAGTTAGTGTATATAGACAAATGCTCCTAGATACACTCAAATTTTGTATGATTTAAGAGAAGTATGCAACGTGTATAAAAGTTACAAAGTAAATGACATACTGTAGAAAACTGAGAATTACAATCCTATATATAGACATTTAGAAAATTTATTTTCCATTGTTAGTCAAAATGCATTAAGTACCTTAGCATTAAAAAATTAATATCATAAATTAAAATCATTTCAATGCTTTTACAACTTGTGAATCATTTGTTTAACAAATAAATGTTCTACATTATAAGATATCGATTATCTCTCCGTTGTTTACCTGGTTCATATTATTTAACTGCAGTTTTTTATGAATATAGATCAAGTTCCACTAAATTAAAACTCATGCAAATAATTGGCATTAAATGTCGTCAGTAATCTTGTGCTGTGTTACAGAATGCCGCTTAATGTATCCAGCGTTATTGTATTCATTTTGATCTTCATGTGTCACTTTTTTCGTTATAACAGTGTTCTCAGTTTAGGATCTATTTCAAAACGGGAGCACCAGTTTTCATTTATGTTTTATGTAGTGTTTTTGGTACCGAAAGACTTTCAAACTTCGTATACTTATCTATTTTGTGTTATAGAACAGAAAAAAATTTTTGTATTCGAATTTATTTCATGTAAAAAATTGTCTTATTTCGATAATTTCTACTAATCACTGACGTCTATTCAGTTGAAAACAGTTAGCGCTGTAACGGTGTATATCGTATTAATCCCCCAACCCTAACCCTAACCCTAACTAGACTGTTAACCCTAACCCTAACCCTAACCCTAACCCTAAAACTAACCCTAACTCTAGAATCCGAACTCTAAAATTGTTACACACGTAGATACGCACAGCGTAATTTATTATATAAACAATATATGCGTATAAATTGCGATTAAACCGGATGAAATATGTCACAAGGAATAACATTTGGATCTATTTCAAAACGGTGGCACCAGTATTTTCTTAACGAAACACTAACGAAACACTTTGAAACTTGGGACACTGGTAGAATGTGTCATATAAAACATCTTTTACTCTTAGTCTTCTTAACAAAAAAAACGTACATCGCAAGTTATTCCATGTTAAAGTTGTCGTATTTCTGTAATTTCAACCAATCACTGACGTCTATTCAGCTGAATAGAGTTACTGCTGGGCGGTCATAAAAATGTTAGGATCTATTTCAAAACGGGGGCACCAGTTATCATTTATGTTTTATGTAGTGTTTTTGGTACCGAAACACTTTCAAACTTCGTATACTTATCTATTTTGTGTTATAGAACAGAAAAAAAATTTTGTATTCGAATTTATTTCATGTAAAAAATTGTCTTATTTCGATAATTTCTACTAATCACTGACGTCTATTCAGTTGAAAACAGTTAGCGCTGTAACGGTGTATATCGTATTAATCCCCTAACCCTAACCCTAACCCTAACTAGACTGTTAACCCTAACCCTAACCCTAACCCTAAAACTAACCCTAACTCTAGAATCCGAACTCTAAAATTGTTACACACATAGATACGCACAGCGTAATTTATTATATAAACAATATATGCGTATAAATTACGATTAAACCGGATGAAATATGTCACAGGGAATAACATTTTTATGACCGCCCAACAGTAACTCTATTCAGCTGAATAGGTAATTTATTATATAAACAATATATGCGTATAAATTACAATTAAACCGGATGAAATATGTCACAGGGAATAACATTTTTATGACCGCCCAGCAGTAACTCTATTCAGCTGAATAGACGTCATTGATTGGTTGAAATTACAGAAATACGACAACTTTAACATAGAATAACTTGCGATGTACGTTTTTTTTTGTTAAGAAGACTAAGAGTAAAAGATGTTTTATATGGCACATTCTACCAGTGTCCCAAGTTTCAAAGTGTTTCGTTAGTGTTTCGTTAAGAAAATACTGGTGCCCCCGTTTTTAAATAGATCCTCAGTTTATCTGTACTTGTAACGTATGCAATACATCAACCAATCTCTGAACCGATCATTATCGCCCTGCTGTCACAAACGTAATGCCTTTCAATTAAAATTGGGCAATCTTTAAATAACACCTGTCACATATTAGGGAAACTGGAAGCTATACAATTAACTTATTTGTAATTTTGCATGTAATAAACATTCCCTATTAATATTTATAAAGGTAGTTCAATGATGTTTTACTGAGTATTACATATCCATAAAAGGCACTAAAGAGACATCATAAAGATAGATTATTCTTAATTAGAAGTCCGAAATGTGACAAGTTACTTCTTTGTAAATTGCAAGTTACAAAAAAAAAAAAATGGAAAAAATGATAACCCAAAATGAAAGTGTCAATAAACGCTTGATGATATAAATAAATTTGGGTTATATTTTGTATAAGAAATAAAAAAAAAAGAAGTAAAATAGCGAGACGAGTTTCAAGGAATGAAATCCCTAGATTAAAACCACCTCTTAAGAGAGATGACAACAACCGTGAGAGGATGAGAATTAGCAGAAAGAGGAGTCACTCAATTATGTTAAGAGGAGACACAAGAGAAGAATGTTCAGCAGAATAACAACTATGGAAGTATTTACGAAACAGAGAGAGAGAGAAAAAGGAAGTAATGCTTCTGCAATGTGAGTTTTCCAATGGGAAAGTATCGGATTGAGGTTTAAATAATTTAATTAAACGACACTTGCATTTACTTGTTGTATACACCAAAAAATTCACTACATGTTATTACCAACTTACTTCGAGTTGGCGAAGAAGAAAATAACAGGGGAAATACTGTGTCGATATGATGAGGTAGAACCGGGCATGTTTTGTGTCTGTGTGTGCGTTGATCATTCAGTGGTGTCTGATTATGTTCTGCGACTGCCACTGTGTTGGGTCGTTCATGCTGAATATGTGGTTCTCTGTTGGGTGCTTAACTGGCGCAAGGCTGTCTCTTGACAGTTCGCCTGGTGATGGCTTTCTGCCTCTATCGTATGTCTGACTGTATTTATAATGGTCATGACAGAAGGACAGACATACCACAGGAGTAATCTTTACCTATGTAGGTCGCCTCCTGTCCACTTGAACCTTAAATGACACGGCTCCGGTCGTAGGTCGAAGAGAAAACCATCCATCACTTTTTGATAGGACAAAGAAATTTCTTTCGTGCCAGTTTGGCCAGTTGTGGATCAGACGAGCGAGAATCCTTAGATTCGGTTTCGAACCTCAGCTCGGAAAAAGGAAGTGTTAGTTTTTACAGAAACAACCTTTATAGTGGCTGATTTCGCCGTCGGTGTAATATAATCAGTGAGATGAAAAGAGTTTACATGGGGATCACTAAACTACTTTAATTCGTTTCTTTATCTATTGTCATCAGATTTCTTATTTTTGCATATATACGTAACACGAGACTGGTTTCAAACAAGAAGCATTTATTTGCAAACTAAAGGCAATAATTCTTTTACCCATATGACAATGATACATATATAATTACTACTGTATATTTAGTCTATTCAAATTTATTGTAGTTCTTTAAAGTGAATTGCCTTGAGATACCAGTGCGTTCGTGTGATCTACAAGAATTTGTACGCACCCATGGTATTGAGCGTGAGACAATTTTTGACCAAAAATGGCATTACTCCGCTTACCCGATCTTGCTTCCAGCAACTTTTTTGTTCCCACGAACAAAAAAATGTCCTTAAAAGAAAACGTTTTGCAGATGTGGAAGAGGTGAAGGAAAAATGACGGAAGCATTAAAGCGCATCACTTCGCAAAATTTCCAGGATTGGTTCAAACAGTGGAAAACGCGTCTGGACAGATGCATTGCTCCAAATGGAGAATACTTTCAAGGCGATAAAAGTGTAAATATGTAAAACTGAGTGAATAAAATAATAATGTAAAATTCCGGTTTCTTTTGGGTGCCACCTCGTAGTTCAAGTTCCACTAAGAAAGTTAAAACTCATGAAAATAGTTGACATTAAATGCCGTTTGCAATATTGTTCTGTGTTGCAAAATGCCGCTTATGTAACCAGTGTTATTGTGTTGGATAACCTTTTTTTATTTATTTGGCGGCTGTATTGGATACTTCCTGTATTATTTTGACCATAACATGTCAATTTTCTCGTTATTACAATGCTCTCAGCTCATCTACACTAGTAAAAATAATCAATACATCAACCAATCTTTGAATCGAGTCTCATCCCTTGCCCCAAATGTGTAGCCTTTCGATTAAAATTGAACATTTAATATTTATGAGATCTTTTACATGAAACCTAACATATATTCAGTATGCTGGAAAATCTATCTAATACTAAAATCTGTGATTGCTTGCTTGCGTGCTTGTCTGTAATTTAACACAGCCAAATCGGCGCATAATGGGAAAATACTCTGAAAAAACCCCTGAAATGTGAATACAAACAGAATAAAACAAATTTTGCGTAAATCAGATTACGAATTCCCGAGATACTCGTTTTTTTTTTTTTTTTCGTTTCCACAACTTTAAGCAGTGAACCCGGCGCATAAAAGGGAAATACTTTGAAAGTAAAGTGCCTCTGAAATGGGAATACCAACGGAACACGACAAATTTCGCGTAAGTCGTACCACAGGTTTCCGAGATACGCAGTGTTTTGTGTGGTAAGTTTATAAATAGCCAAACCGGCGCAAAACGGATGGAGTGAGGGTTTAATTCGGACCCCACGATCCCCGCCTCGCCGCTGATGCCTGGGATAGTCCTGTGTCGCATTCATGAGGGTACATTCATACGCAACATTCGTGCAACATTCTTACATCGATTTTCGAACATTTTCACTGTCAGGCATTTTCTCTCTAGCCCTATTTTCCTTTTAAGGTGAAAGGTGAAGTAATTCACCAATGTAGAGCCAGAGATGAAGATGTCTGACTTTAAACCTTTCAATCTCGTCTTCCAAATCACTTCTCTTGCAATTGCTACTACGACGAGAAAACTAATCTTACCTTCTTTCAATAGGAAATCCGGTGTGTCAATTTTTACTATAGACTCAGTCGATAGCCGTACTCTTCGTGTACTTGACAACAGTTGTTCCGCACAAAGCCACACGTCTGACACCTCCGAACACTGAGCAATAGCATGCAGGACGGTTTCCCTATCCTGCCCACATCTTGGACAGGTCGATGGGCCATAGCCACCATGCCTTGTGAGCTTGTCTCGAACAGGTAAGGCTCCTCGGTAACATTGCCATGCCAGAGACTTCTGAAAATTATCCAGGGTCTTCGGCCTGAATGTACGTTGGAACAGACTGACCAGCTAGTTATCGTCGAGACCTAGGGTTTCTTCTAAGGTATCGTCACATTCCACCTCTACCAACCCTCTATAGAAAGATGCGGTTGAACCACTACCACAGGCATTGCCCGAACGGCGGAATAGCAGGAGAGCTTTACGATACTCCATGAACCATTGACCCAAACTAGTGAACTTCGGAAGCGTCTGTTTCGCAAGAAGAGAACACACATGTTCACCATCCAGGTGGAGCTACAGATGCCTCAACCTCAGCGCATGTCTGCACATCAATAGCCAAGACATCCCTAATTCACCTTTTAACGGTTGTTGGCAGCAAACAGAGCGTTTCACAAGCGGTTTCGAGCCCCCTCCACAAGAAGTGGAACAGCTGTCTTTCCAGCTTGATTAACCACGAATCAGGGCAAGGAACGACGGTTAAGCGGTAGGTGATGACCGATGCGATGAACATATTGGCCACCTCCACCCTTCCTTTTAGGGATAGCCACCGCCAAGACCAGGTCTTGACTATGTGGGTTACCCTGCTCGATACCTCGGCCCAGTTCTTCTCCATTTAGAGGTCCAGACCAAACCAAACTCCTAGCAACTTAATCGGACCCTGCTTCAACGAAACAATAAACAGTTCTTCAACAACAAACAACAGCAAAAACAATCGCAACTCACCGTAACAATTCAACAAATTACACAAGAAGCACAGTAAACACATTCTTATAACAAGAGACTTGCACTAAGAACAAGGAAAATTTTTAATCACCCATAAGGGGCCGATATAGAGGGAACAACACAAAAACATGTGGGGGCACATAACACGAAAAATATAAAATTAAAAATATGGTAACAAGAATGATATATGAAAATGAAACCTGGAAATGAGCTGCTTGCCCCACCTCAAGCAGCAACACTTACTTCCTTCTGAATCCTGAGTCCTTCAAAACGTCCAATCCGAATTTTTCTCTCAGTTCTTCATATCCTACTTTTACCGGTATCCTTTTCAAGTTCACATAAGTTTTCCAATACTTATAACCTTTTTTTCATATTTTACAATCACTTCCTTCTGGCTCTGAGACACCAGCACACACACATGTGCCAACCCACAACATTAGTATATCCCTCCACATTCACAAATCTTGCTGTCTTCCACCTTGTTGCCTCATTTATTAGTTCCTCGTCTACATCCTCTGTTAACACACATACATAGCTATTTTCACGGGAGGGGGGAGTTTTTGTGTATCTTGTGATGTCTGTTTTTCTCTCTTTTTTTTACATTGTGAAGGAAAGGAATACGTGGGTTTGGTGTCTGTGGGGAGAGGGTGGGTCTGAGAGGTTATGGGTGTGGTGGGAATGACTTGGGGTTCCACATCACACTGTCCTTTCTTCTTCTTTTTCCTTCTTCCCTCTGCCACTGTCCATAATTCTTCCTTTTTCCTTTCTTCCATCTGTACCTCCTCTTGCTTCTTCTCCGACTCTTTATCCACTTTTTCCAGACTATGATTCTGCAGAGGGTAGTGTGCTCTAATGTGACCCTTTTGACCACATTTAAAGCAGCGAGGGATTCTGCTCTCCACCCACACTCTCAAGATTATGTCTCCTACAGTCACCGTCTCCGCCAAATCTTCCAAGGATTCTACTTCAGCTTGAACAATAAGTTCTGATGTTTTTCCTTTCCACATCACCTCCTCCGTTTCCGTGGTTTGGAGGACGGCCACTTTCTCCTCACTTCCAAGGAGGATAGATGCTGCAACCCAAGTCACATCTATGTCTGGCGGGATTCCCTCTACCCTGATCTTGGATGTCCTCCTTCCAAGCTACATGGGTAGAAGGACTACTTTATTCGACTTCACTGTGTTTACAGCCAGCCTCCTTGTTACTTCCTCCGTCTTAAACTGGACTACCACCGTCCCATATTTGCTTCCTCTTGCTAAAAACACCATATCCTTAGATACCGCGCACAACGCCTTCTCAATTGTTTCGGCTTCTACTTGATCTACCTTTTTCTGTTCCACTGAATAAACTTTGCACACAATGGTACTCTTCATCATGTCTTCCATACCTTTCTGGAGGCGACAACTTTACGTCACCACTTTATGCGCCATTTTTTGATGTTCTTCCATTTTAGACAATTCTATTTCATTCCTTTTTAAATCTGTTACCTCAACGAAGTTCTTTGTTTGTTTCCAAAACATCTGTCCATTCTGTTTACTGCTGCTGAAGTGGACAATTCCAACCCGCTAATGTCCGAATAGAGCATTTTTTTCATTAGCCATTGCTATCTCTCTTGAAACAGAGAGAAAACACAACCGGTAAACCGCTGCAAAGCAGCACAAAAATCAACACTTCAATACAACTCAATACACGTTCAAAAAATACGACTTGCACTAAGAATAAAGAAAAATGTAAAATTACGACCTGCTTTTATAGCAAGCAGTTTATCCCGTGCCCCTTCGACTTTTAGTTCATGCAAGTGAAAAAAACCGCATTATATATGCGTTGACCCAATTATTTTTAATGAGCTAAAAATTACGGAAGCTTATAAATAAATTTATAAGCTCATAAATGAATTTATTAACTCATAAATAGAATTATAAGCTTATAAATAAGAATTATATCTTTTATTCGATTTCAGCATTCTATATTCATTCTATATTCATTCTATGTTGTAAGGAGGGTAAGCTGACAGGATGGTTAGCACACCGGGCAAAATACTTAGCGGCATTTCGTCCGTGCTTACGTTCTGAGTTCAAGTTCCGCTGAGGTTGACTTTGTCTTTCATCCTTTCGAGGTGGATAAAATAATTACCAATTGAGCACTAGAGTCGAATTAATCGACTTAGCCCCTACCCCCCACATTGCCGGAATGTGAAATCAATATTAATCGATATTAGCATTCATATAAGTCGAGAATATCATGAATATTATATATTCATAAATGAGGCGACACCTGAAGGAATATTGATATAATGGTATTCATGTTCGTGAATGGATACGACATTAGATAATAGGACAATAGGCTAACAATTTGAATTTGGAAGGATTTACAACGTGGCATTTTAATTATTTTATATCGATCTTTCTCTGGCAGTCATCAGGTGTCTTGTTTCTCTGTCTCTCCCCTTCGCCTCTCTCTATGTATGTATACATACATACGTAAACACATACATACATAATATATATAAGGCGAAGGTAGATATATGAACAACAAGCAGGTGTATAAGTCTGACGCTCGGGAAAGTGAGAAAGTCTAACGTTTCGAGCCTACACTCTTCAACAGAAAGGAATAAAAGAAAATGAACAGAGAGAAAATAAAAAAAACTTGTGGATTTAGCTATCAGTCATGGCGGCTGATATATATATATATATATATATATATATATATATATATATATATATATATATGGGTAGCATGGCATCATCAGTAACAATAATGACGATATTGGATCTGACACCAACCATGAAATTGGCAAAACCAGAGACTGTGCACTATCTAGTCCCCCAACACTGTCCGTCACAGACACGTGTGCGACTCTATAATAGCATAGATTCTGCAACCATTCATTATGCCTGTAAAACATGGAACAGCACCGTGAAAATCAACAGAAACCTAACTGTATTCCACCAAAGAAGCTTGAGAAGATTTCTGAGAACATATCGGCTAGACCACATAATAAATTAAGACATTCTAAAGAGAGACAACATAAGGCCACCTCGCAAAATTACCAAAGAACAAAGATTAAAACTAGCAGGTCACGTGCCCTGTCAGCCAGAACGACACTGTTCTAAAACAGCTTTCAAATGGATACCACCAGAAGACACCCCAAAAAACAACGGAAATTATATGGTGCAGAGCATTCATAACCAACATGAGAGAGGACAATATCACATCGTCAAATTTAGAGAAAACTGCAGCCAAAAGAAACCAATGGTATCAGCTTTATACTGAATGTATTCGAAAGCACGGGAGGGAACTGATACTTATATATATATATATATGTATATATATATATATATATATATATATATATATATATATATATATATATATATATATATATATATATATATATATATATATATATATATATATATATATATATGTATATATATATATATATATATATATATATATATATATATATATATATATATATATATATATATATATATATATATATATATGTATATATATAATATATGAGTATATGTATATTTACGTATATGTATGTACATACCTACATCTACATGTATATAGATGCATATCTGGGTACAGGACGTTGCAAAAAAACGTGGACAAAATGATAAACAGAGTACAGAAAACACACAGGCCACATAGAGAACATTTCCTTCATCAGCTGCCACCATTCTAAAACTAAGCGTTTCGAAGAGTTAGGGCAGGACGCATGGTTAGAATGGCTCTTCCCACGGACCACAAATTAAATTTGTACCGTGGAAGAATGTAGTAGCGGACAGAGAAGAAGACAGGAAGACGAAACAGTGAAAATAAACTGCGGGAAGGATTCATCTGAGATGGCCATCAGCTCCGTCGTTACAGCCCTCTTGATAGTCACCACGCTTTCAAAACGGATCCCTTTGATGACACCCCCCTCCCTTGAGCTTGGGGAAAAGATCAGATGAATAGGGAGGTTATTCCAGTACAGCGTTGTTCTTCTCGGTCAGGAACTGTGTTGTGAGCAGGTGCATTGTTGAGGTGAAACAATCACGATTTGTCCTGCCACAATTCTCGTCGCTTCTCGCGTGCTGAGCGAAGCAAACGCCACAAGATCTCTTTGTAGACTTGCTGACTGAGCGCTCGAAGTTGACCTCAATCCTACTTGTTGAAGGCCTCCCGATCCTGGAGTCATCTTCCACCTCCTCGCGCCCTCATTGAAGCTCTTGTGCCACTCAAAAAACACGTGTACTCGACACGGTGTTATCTCTATACGCTTGCTGAAACATTTCAAGTGCTTGCGGCGGAGTTTTCCCCAACCGGACCAAAAATTTCAGGTTTATTTGTTGCTCGGTGTTTATCGTTCATTCCTCAGTGCTCATAGCTGGACCAATTGAAGAAGAGGAGGTGTAAACAAAAGCATATGAAAAAATATGCAATGATTGCAAAAAGCTAAGATTGCAAGTATATACTCCCAAGATATCATGTTAGATGATACCATAATCCGCTTGTCTCTCATCTGCTCATAGCTCGCACAGCACACCCAGTCCCGTTACCTTTCAGACAGATCTCGTATATTTGTAAAGAACTATATTTGTGCGGAAATTTACGCCTCTTCTTTGTTTATTTTCTTACGATTACAAAAGTATTGAAAAAAAAACTACTAGAAAGTAACAAATGCGATTCAGAATATTAGTATGTACAAAACAGGCGTAGAGCAAGACTTACTCAGTTTGATATAGTAGATTTTTACCTGGTTATGTCGAGGAAGTTTCTGTATAAAGCACAGGATTTCGTTACGACCTTTACTGGGATTAAAGATACTGACATATGCAATATCATGCATACCAGACGAACCCTACTCTTCTTCAAGGGGCCAGGCAAGGCCAAGCGCATTGATCCAAAGGGATCCTTCGATTTAGCGATGGGTACATCTGACAGCGCTTGTTGGGTTTTTCGTCCTAAAGTTACTTAAGAAATTCCTTTCTACTAGCTTTGGCCTCTACAAAGACGATGCTTTGATAGACTTAGAAAGGACCTCATAAACATCACGAATCCTCTTGGCCTCAAGATCACAGCAGAAACCAGCCAGAAGAGAGAAGATTTGTTTAATGTGAATTTAGACTTGAGATCTGGTGCCTATAGGCTCTTTAGGAAGCCGAAAGAGAGGCTGACATAGATTAATACAGCTTCCTGTATTAATACAGGCCTTTACTCCTCTACGAAAAAATGCTATTGGAAAATGTTGTGGTTTGCATTCCCCTTCTCCTTAAGCGTAAAAATTTGTGCGGATAAGATATAAGCATTCAATATTGAATACTCTTACGGATATTAGATTCTTGACCACAGTAGCAGAATGACGTCATTTTGACTATTAATATACAGCTAATATTCACGCGAAGGTTGGGATGATATAGAGATTAGATTACTAAGCAATAACCTAATATTCTCAGATGAAAAGTGTTATAATTGATATCTATACTACATAATTATGATTTTTCTCCGATCATGGAATGTTTTATTCCTAGACGTATACATGAAACTAGACTGGATACGAATTAGAAACATTTACTTCAAAATTAAGATCAAGAGCATTTAAACCACTATGATAACGGTGAACATGCAATTCATGTCATATTTTTAGCTTATTTGAATTTGTTGCTTTCACTTCTCTAGAGTAAACAGGTTCAAAATCTGGAGTGTTGTCGTATTGTCTACAAGAACTTGGATGTGCTCTTGGTGTTGCAAAAATACATAGGTGTCGTCCACATATCTAAAACATGTGATGTGTTTTGGTGTTTATTGTTCTGTAGCTAAATCATCAAAGTATTTAATCTAAATGTAAGCCATTATTAATAACAGCGACGGCGGCGAGCTAGCTAAATCATTTGCACACGGGATAAAATGCATTGCAGCATTCCGTCTGTCTTTACGTTCTGAGTTCAAATTTTGCCGGGATCAACTTTGCCTTTCACCCTTTCGGGATCGATATAAGTACCAGTTCATCACTGGGGTCGATGTAATCGACTAGCACCTTTCCTTCCAAAGTTCAGGCTTAGTAGAAGCAAATATCAGTAACAATGACCTAATGGGCATCCCGTTTACATTTGGCCAAGTTAATTTTCTGTCTGCAAGTTCTTAGACACATTGATGATATATGCAAGGGGTAATACCAATTTGTATTTGTGTGTCTTTGTGGAGACGATCGTTTCTTATCCGTTCTAAAAAATGACCATGCTTTGTCAGATGGAACATTGTCAACAGGAGAGTGTAAATACAAGAAATAAAATTCTAAAATTTTAGAAATTAAGATCACGATGCGTTTATATATATAAATTATATTAAGAAATAATTTTTGTGTGACACTTTGATATGACTGATCATTTCTCTCGCCATTGTTTTTGACTTCATTCTTTGTCCATTTTTGTTGCTTACAGCCTCCCTATTTAATTTTTGAAATTTTATTTCTTCTCATTCAAACTATTTAAAAAATATTTTTCATTTCTTCCAACATGCTTATCAATACATACCCATACTCGTTTCCTTCTTATAGTTCGTTTTTCATTGCTTTCAACAAACTTATCAACACCTACTTGATAGCTACACTGATCCATGCCTTGTCTGTGCGTGTACGCATTCAACTAACTTTACCTTCCATTGCTTTCAACAATCATACCAACATCTACCTGCGCCATTCTTTCGATATCACTTCTCAACTCCTTTCATTTCCTTTTTCTATTCTTACATCCAAAGTAATACGATCATTACCTTTTAACAACGCAGAACATTGCTACCTCCGTCGAATTCTACAGTTTTACTGTTTAGCGTAATTTTCTAATCTACCATCGCATTTGTTGGAGTTAATATCTTCAAACGTATACAGTGTATTGCATTGCTCTTATTCAAAATGACTAGAAAGAGGCCATCACGTGGAAATGAAGGCAAACATGCGGAAAGAAATCATATAGACATTACATTGGACGTTAAACTTGATGCTTTACAAATATTTGATGCGGGTGTTAAACCCAGTTATATTGCAAAAGCATTAGCGTTTTTAGTGAGACCAATATGTGACAATAAAGACACTCTTAATGCAAGAGCTACGCTGTTAACTGTCTGGACTTCATTCTTTTCACAGATCTCATGGGATGTCTGATATGGAAGGTTTCTGAGTAAGTGAATCAACGACCTACATACGACTGGAAGTAATGTGCCGATAAACAAAATGATCATTCAAGTTAAAAGTTTGCAAAAGATTTACAGAAAGAGGACGCAACTTTTCTGGCTAATAAAATCTAATTTGAAATATTTGAGAGGCCCCTTAGTGTGCACATTAAAATGACTGTTGAGACTGTAACTGATTATCCTAAGGAGCTGAAGAAAATTATTGTTCAAGAAAGCCACACATCTAAACAGGTGCAAAAAGTTGATGAAACCAAATTTTACTAAAAGTACATTCCCGCAAGGTCTTTTTTTATGTTAAGAAAATCAGCAGTTTTCTTTAAAACTTCCAAATATCGTCTGCCGCTTCTTGGTGGAGGTGGGGTGGGGGATAAACTGCTGCTGGTAATATGAAATTAATGTCTCTGCATGTGTAACAAGGTTGTAGTAAGTTTAATCTATTTGGCATTCAAATAATATATAGCGTTCAAATAAGAAGCTTGGATGGCTACGAACTTTCTCCAAGACTAGTTTACAGACTTGTTCATCCTGTTGTACAATGGTACAGTACAAAGTGTAAGATTTTCAACAAGAAACTGCTCTTTCTGACAATTCAGTAAACCACTCGGTGAACTTCAATGATCCTTCTGATTATGTGAAAGTGGAATACAGCCATAAGAACTCAGCTCCTTTGGTCCAGTCAATGGATCAAGATGTGATAGCTAATACAAGACGTATTATTTGAGAGCCTTGAAAAGACTCACAAAAGCAATTGATGGGGGTAATAAACCTAGAAGAGACTAGTGGAAAGTGCTCAACGGCGTGCTGGCATCATCGTTAGAGTTTTAGAAAAAAATCCCTGTGATATTTTCCCCGATTCTTTACGTTCTAAGTTCAAACCCAGCCCCAGTCAACTTTGCCCTTCATCCTTTCGAGGTTGATCAAATAAACTGCGGCACAAGTACTGGGACCGACGTAATCTTCTAACCTGTCTTTCCTCAAAATTGCTGATTATGTGGCAAAATTAGAAACAATTATTCATTATTTAAGGCCGATCTTCAGATTAAACTTAGGCTGAATCTCTCAGTTTTGTTTGTTCGTTGAAAATATTTTCTTTGTAATTTTCCTAGCCTAGTTTCATAGGCTGAGATATTTAGGTCAAGAAGATAACTATATTGCCGTTTTACGAGTTGTTCAGGGTTAATTGTTATCAAAATATCCCACACAAACCTGTCGTAAACTTCTACAATTGCTTCAAAAGAGCAAATTGAAGTTGGGGTTTCTGAGATAAGCTAACGCTTTGAATTAATATCGAGTTTCAGAGAAGTTGATAGGTTTAATAGGTGATTTTTATTATAAATCATAAACCTACCAAGTAAGCATCCATCTGTTTAAATGCAGTGACTTGCGTATACGAAAATCTATCGAAAAAGGTGGCACGAATAATTCAGGATGTTGTTTAAAATAATATCCAACATTATTCATAGGCTAGGGTCTATTAATACTGAAAAATAACAAAGCATGTTAAACATTTTGCAAATAATTCTCGATGAAAATAAGAGAAGTAAAATATTGTGAGATCTAAAACCACTGAATATCTTAGCTGGCACATATATCCCTAGATCAGAACAAGGGGTTACTGATTATACTAAGGTAGATGTCGGCAACAGTGAGCCACTGAAGTGTTCTCTGAAAGCATCTCTCAAAAAATTTCGAATACAGTGTAATTGTTAAATAGTTGATGACCCTTAAATACTCTTTTGTGCAACGATTCGTTAAAATTTACATGAATCAGAATTTCCAAATGATAGAAATGGTAGTGGTTGCCCTATACATACATACATATACATACATATACATACATGCATATACATACATGCATATACATACATACATATACATACATATACATACATATACATACATACATATACATACATACATATACATACATATACATACATATACATACATATACATACATACATACATATACATACATACATACATATACATACATACATACATATACGTACATACATACATACATACATATGCATACACATACATACATACGCACACTCACACACACACATATATATATAAACAATAAATTAAATAGAGAGATTCAATTGACAATCCAATAATTTATTTATATTATAACATAATATGCTATGGATATAATATAAGGTAACAAAGAAATCATGAAAAAAATCAAAGGAGCCAACAACTTATTTAGACTTATATACATTATTTGAAGTAAATAAAAATGTTTTCTTAGCATTTCGCCCGGCGTGCTAACGTTTCTGCCAGCTCGCCGCCTTAAAGAGACAAATATAGGTAACTACAATGACGAAAAAGGCATAACTATACATGACATGGAAGAATACTAATGTCCTTGTCAAGACATCAATAAGATGCGTGCACAACAAACCTGGTATAATGATCTAGGACAGAGAAAAGAAACTATGCACAGTAACTCAAAATCAGTTTGCCCAGCAGATATCAAAATAAGGTTTAAAATAAGTGAAAAAGAAAACACTGTGCTGAACTGACGAGAAATCTGAAATTATTCCATTCAGATTATATTTTTAGATTCCTACCAATAATTTTGGAGCATATGGTAGTGCGACTGACTGCTTCAGTACTAATCTTGAGAAACTGCGATTCAGAAAACTAGAAACAACACGCTTAATCAGATGCTTACCGCAACAAACTGTCAAAATATGCGACCCATGTATGCATATGAATATGCATACATGCGTACGTGTATGCTTACATACATACATGTCTATCTGCCCATCTGCCCATCTGCCTGCATACCTACCTACCTACCTATCCACGCCTGGATAGATATTATCCCTTAGTGGGTTGGATTCTCAGCCCCTAACTCTCTCAGATTATATATATATATAATCCCCGTTGCTTATATCTGTATCATCTCCCCCCCCCCCTCCGTATTTTAAAGAGGCCATAGACCAACAGGTCTTAGGGTCTGAAGATACACCATAAAAGTACCCTTTATGGCGAGAAACACAGAGTAACGCCATAAACCGACCTTCACCAGTAATAAATGTAGATTGGTCTACTTCTTAGAGTGTGCTTCTTCTCTGGATTTGTTTTCCTAAAAAGACGATCGATATATATATATATATATATATATATATATATATATATATATATATATATATATATATATATATATATATATATATATATATATATATATATATATATATATATGTGTGTGTGTGTATATATATATGCATGCATGTATGTATGTATATACATATATATATATACATGTATATATATCTGCCTTTCCTGCACCTTGATTGAACATCAGCAAAATTTGTTCGTGACTCTTACACTTCTTTCCACTTTTTTTCACTTTTTTCGACTTGTTTCACCTTTATCTCGTTCTCCTACCTTCTCGTCCTTCCCTTGTCTCGCCACTAATAACACCCACGCCGACATTCACATCCTCTCACCATGCCTGACCTTCACTCCTTCCTCCAACATCTTCAGTCCCTTCTTCGTCGTTTTCTTTCTTTTTTTCCCCCACAATGCTTGCAACCCACAAAAAACCTCTCTTACTTGCTTTTCAAAAAGACCCGCCACACGAGCCATCTCAACTTTCTTAGCCGCTGTCTCCTCCATCACGTCATACCCCGTGGCTTCCTCTTGAAATTCCACGCCCCCCCCCCCCTATTCCTCCCCCTTCATCGAGCCCACCCTTGCCCGCACCTCCCGCCTCATCATCCGTGCCACCATCCGTTCCACCCGTTCCCTCCTTCACTCCGTTGACCACCAACTCTCCCAAGCTTACCTCCTCCTCTCCTCCCTCTGCCCTCAACCCTTCACCCAACCTATCCTCCGCTTCCTCCTTAATCTCAATCACCAACTCCACAATTTCGTAACACACACAAAAAATAAAAAACTCCACCGCCTCTTCAACCCCCACCCTTCCGCACTCCTGACACCCTCCCCTTCAGCTCCCCCTCCCGATTCCATGCCCCCCTCCACCGCCCATTCCACATACTCACACTCCTCCCACCCGGACATCCAAACCCCCACGCCATCACCTCCCAACACCTCCAACAACCCCAACCCCAACCCATCCCACCCATTCTCATCCCCCTCCCCCACCTCTACACCTCCCCCACCTCAACACCCCTCCCGACCCTACTCACCCTACCACCCCGCTTCCTCACACGGTTGTGACTATACCACCCAACCTTCCCCTGTCCGCCGCTGAGCGTTCAATACTTAGTAGGGGTCTCCGCTTCACGCCTCTCACGCCCCACTGTGACGAATTCGGGACTCGCACTGATGTCAGCCTGTTCATGCGCCGCATCAAACTGTGCGCGTTCTTCCATACGTCAACACAGCGGACCTTTACAGAGAGGAATCGCTCAGCCAGCTTCACAATCCCCTCTTCTACCGCCTCCTCCCCTCCGACCCCACCCCCTCCTACCAACGGCTTGTGTCCTCCACAATCCATGACCTCATCTCCTCCTCTGCTCTTCCCGCCACCGCCACCAACCTCATCGTCCGCACACCCCGCACCTCCTCCATCTACTTCCTTCACAAGATCCACAAACCTAACAACCCTGGCCGCCCCATTGTCTCTGTTTGCAATTGCCCCACCGAACTCATTTCAAAATACCTCGACCATATCCTATCCCCGTTAGTTGGTGCCCTCCCATCCCACATACACGACACTAACCACGCCCTTCGCCTCTTCAATTCCTTTTCTTTCCCTCCCGGCCCCTCACACCTCCTCTTCACCCTGGACATCAAATCCCTATACACCGTGATTCCACACAACGATGGTCTCTCAGCCCTCCAATACTTCCTTGACCGCCACCCTGACCCCACACCCAGCACCCCTACCCTGCTTCGTCTGGCAGAACTCGTCCTCACCCTCAACTGCTTCACGTTCGCCGGAGATACCTACCAACATTTCTCTGGGATCGTGATGGGAACGAGAATGGGTCCCAATTATGCCAACCTCTTCGTTGGTTACATTGAGGCCCAAGTATTCTCCCAATTCTCCGGTCCGACCCCAGAACTATACGATCGCTACATAGATGACTTTCCCACAATAATTCGAACTCAAATATTTTCTCACACTTCCCTCTCCCGCGAACAGCTCTGCCTTTTCATCTTCCTCTCTAACTTCCACCCTGCTCCTGTCACCTCTTTTAACTTCCTCAACATCTCTCTTTCCATCAACCCCCCCTCCAACTCTCTAACTACCTCCGCCTTCTTCAAACCCACTGACTCCCACCTCTACCTCAAGTTCTCCTCCTCCCATCCATTCCACACCAAACGGGCCATCCTCTACTCCCAGTTCCTCCGCTTCCGACGTTTGTGCAGCCTGGACCAGGATTTCGAGACCCAGTCCCAGTATCTTGCTCGTCTGTTCATGCATCGAGGATACCCCTCCCACCTTGTCCAATCCGCCCTCGCCCGTGCTCGTCGAATCGACCGCATCACCCCCACACCAATCCCCTAACCGTACCCTCTTCCCACTCCGTTTCCACCCTGCCACCCTGCCTCTTCGGCGGAGGATCCTACGGGCCTTCCGTCGTCTCCAGCTCGATCCCACCACCCACCCCTATCCTGTTTCAAACGCGCCCGCAACCTACGCGATCTACTGGTCCGTAGTACCTTCTCCTCTTCCTCCCCACCCCCACCCAGCTCCTTGCCGTGCCCCAGATCCCGCTGTCACACCTGCCCCTTCATCACCAACACTACTTCTGTCACAGGGTCGAACCTACACACTCTTCACATTCCACACAGTTTCACCTGCACCTCCTCCAACCTAATTTACTGCATCAAATGCAACGTATGCAACCAACTCTACGTGGGGCAGACCGTTTCACCGAACACCTAAGGGACGTTCGGCTAGGTTCGGACTCCCCCGTCGCCCGGCACTTCCACTTGGCCAACCACTCCCCCTCTAACATCTCCGTTTTTGGCCTCGCCCTGCACCATGGGTCCACTCCCTCGCGACTCCACTTGGAACAGCGCTATATTTTTAACCTTAAGATCATCTTTCCCCTTCGGACTCAACACAGCCCCCTCCTCCTTATGACTCGCCCCTTTACGACAATGCAACACTTTTCTTTATTTATTATTTATATATATATATATATATATATATATATATATATATATATATATATTACCCCCCCCCCATCCACTTTACATTTTATCCATTATTCACTCTTTTATTACAATCACTACAATTTTCCACAATTTATTTCATCCCTTCCTACACGCACACATACCCACACAAAAAATACACACACATGTAAGCACACCTACCCCCCAACACACCACACACGCACAACACATATGCATGCACTTACACGCTCAGACTCGCCCACACACTTATACAAACGCACATACACACGCACACTTGCGCATACACACACACGCTAACAATCACGCAAACATACACACACACACACACCCAAGCATACACACCCTTGCACACATAACCCATATATACATACCTCCCATTCACACATACCTCCCACACACCTGACAACCCATACATACCCCCATTCACACATACCTCACATACCTCCCATACACCTAACACACACACCTCCCACACACCTTACATATATACCCTCACACACACATATAGACGAACGCACATATATACACACAGTGGTAGAGACACACACCTTACACAGCCCTACACACACACACCCATATATACGCGCACGCCTACATACACGTACATACACAGCCGCATACACATGCACACACACACACAGGAGTGCACACACAAAATAACACACATACCTGGCACACATCCTTACGCTCTAACAGACATACGCACGCACACACACATAAACACACACATACACATACACACACGCATACACATACACATACACACACATGCACACACGCACACACACCTCTCACATACACAACACACACGCACGCATGAAAACATGCACAATATACACAGACACGCACGCACAAAAAATATACACACACGCGCACACACACGCACACGAACACACACATACAGACACACATAAACACACACGCGCATACACACACGCGCATACACATACACGCACCCGTACCTAACACTCACAACCCCACACACATCACAATCCCACACACATCACAATCCCACACACACACGCACATCCACACACATACACACACACATGCACACACCCACATACACATACACACGCACACACACTTCTCACCAATACAACACAGACACGCATACAATCACACACACATGCGCATAAACAACACACGCACATACAATAGCAAACGCACGCACACACACGTACACAGCAACGCACATATACACAACATACACATACACACAAACACACATGCATGCACAAAAACATACACATACACACACGCGCACGTACAAAATACACACACACACGCACACATACCCAACACCTACAACCCCACACAAACACACACACGAACACACACATACTCAAAAACTGCCTGCTGACCCTCCATTAACCATTGTCCATAAGCACCCACTAACTATTCCTGCTACTAATTCCTTCCACTACGTCACACACACACACACACACACAAACACACTAACAAATAAACCACCAAACCATGCACATACACACACATATACATACGCACACACACGTTCTGTTATCACACACACACTCGCAGACTCTCGCGCACGCACAGATATTCACCTCCCTTTTTTACTCTCCTTGTCTTAGAAAGAACTTTTCCCCCACCACCTCCTCTTCCGGTCCTTTCACAATGTAACCTCGTGGGCATCGGTGCCATTTTCCTCTTCCTCCGTTTTTCCATTCTCCGAACTTTCTGTCTTTCCGACGAAGGGCTCCGCCCGAAACGCCATACTCTCTCTCCTTCCTTTCCCGAGCGTCCAATAACACTATCCGTATCACGTCCTCACTTTGTTGTTTTTTATTGTTTTTTGTGTTTCTTTGAAACCATATATGTATATATATATCCCATATATATACATATACATATATATACATACACATATATATATACATATATATATGTATAAATATACACATATACATACGTGATACGATAAAGTAGTTGTATGCTGTCAACGTAACGTGACAGTCCCAATAAGGGAATCATACTACTGCTATTTAGCCCTAGGAAGCTGCACCACTTTCTGTCGGCCTTGACGCATTTCCTGTGTCCTTATGCTTACGAGGGGGAGACAAGCACCTCCACCCAGCCAAGCTTGCATATATATATATATATATATATATATATATATATATATATATATATATATATATATGGAACAAAAACGCAATTGAATGCATTAAAGCATTCGGACAGATAGACGAGCTTATCTCAAAATACCTAGACCGTGTCCTCGCCCCCCTAGTGGCTTCTCTCCCTTCCCACATTCATGACACTAACCACGCGCTTCGTCTATTCAACTCTTTCCCTTTCTCTCCCGGCCCTTCTAAGCTTCTTTTCACTCTAGACATCCAGAGCCTCTATACAGTGATCCCCCACGACGAGGGGCTGCGTGCCCTGAAGTTTTTTCTAGACCAACGCCTCAACCCACAACCCGACACCTCCACACTCATTCGTCTGGCCGAACTTGTCCTATCTCTCAACTGCTTCTCGTTCGCGGGAGATTTCTACCAGCAGATATCTCGGGAGTGGCCATGGGGACGAGAATGGGCCCCAACTACGCGAACCTCTTCGTTGGTTATGTTGAGGCCCAAATATTCTCCAGTTTCACTGGTCCTACTCCCGAACTATACGGTCGGTATATCGACGACTGTATCGGTGCCACCTCACTTTCCCGCGAACATCTTGACTCGTTCCTCTCTTTCGTTCAGTCTTTCCATCCTGCCCTCCACTTCTCCTGTACTGTCTCTGACACCTCTGTCCCCTTTCTCGACATTTCGGTCAGCATCCTCCACTCCGCCCTTAGCACCTCCATCCACTACAAACACACAGACTCACACTCCTATCTCAATTTCTCCTCCTCCCACCCTAGACACACAAAACTTTCCATCCCCTATTCCCAATTCCTCCGTCTACGCAGACTTTGTAGCGACAGCCATGACTTTGAGACTCAGTTTCAACTCATGGCTCACCACTTTAGCCTGCGTGGATATCCACCCACCACCATCCACACCGCCCTTGCCAGAGCACGTTCTGTGGACCGTGCATCTGCTCTCTCCCCCCAAACCCGCCCTGCCGTTTCGCGCCTCCCTTTTCCCCTCACCTACCTCCAACGCTCCATTCTCCGAGCTTTTCGGCGCCTCCAGTCCGACCCCTCCACCTCCCACATCTTCCCTAATCGACCCCTCCCCTCCTTCAAACGAGCCCACAACCTACGGGACCTCTTGGTCCACAGCTTCTTCCCCAACCCAACCTCCCAACCTGGCTCGTTCCCCTGCTCCCGCCCACGCTGCCGCACTTGCCCTTACCTCTCCAACACCACCCTCTTCACCAGCACCCATCACCGACCCTATCGCATCACCGACTCCTTCACCTGCACTTCTACCAGCATCATCTATTGCCTCTCCTGCTCTCTCTGCCATTCTCTGTACATCGGACAAACGGGGCGCCGCCTGGCCGACCGATTCGCGGAACACCTCCGAGACATCAACGTTGGCAATGACACCCCGGTGTCACGCCACTTCCGTTCTGCCGGCCACTCCTTGCAGCAACACCTGTCTGTGTTTGGATTGTCCATGCACAGGGGCCATCCGGACTCCCATTTGCGCCGTGAACAGTGATTAATCTTCTCTCTCCGGTCCTTTGCGCCACATGGGCTCAACTCCCCTCCCCTCTTCATCTAACCTCCTCCTCCTGTCTCTCTCCCCCACCCTCCCTCCTACCACCCATCTCTACCCCTCCCCCACCTCCCCTCCTGCTCCGACTCCTACTTCTTTGTACGTCTCTTCACCTCTCTTCACTCCCACTTCTATTCACTCCTACTTCTCTTCCTACTTCTCTTCATTCCAACTTCTCTTCACTCCTACTTCTCTTCACTCCAACTTCTCTTCCTACTTCTCTTCACTCCCTCTTCTCTTCACCCCTACTCTTTCTCTCCTCTCTCTTACTCTCTCTCACTCTCTTCTCTCGTACTCCCGCTCTCTCACTCTTACTCTCTACACTCTTACTCTCTCACCCTTACTCTCTCACTCTCTTCTCTCTTTCCCTCTCTCTCACTCTCTTTCTCTTTCTCTCTTTCTCCCCCCATGCCCCTCTTCCCTCTCTCTCACTCTCTTCTCTCTCACTCTCTTTCTCTTCCTCTCTTACTCCCCCCATACCCCTCTTCCCTCTCTCTCACTCTCTTCTGTCTCACTCTCTTTCTCTTCCTCTCTTTCTCCCCCCCCCCATACCCCCCTCCCCCTCTCAATCCACCCACCCTCTCTCCTCTCTTCCTCTCCCCTCCAATACCCATCTTCCCCCTCTCTTACTTCCACCTTCCCCTTCCCCCTTCATCGTCAACACCCCCTCATAAGCTCATCCCACCACACCCCAACACACTCCTACTCTACCTTCCCACTCCACCCCATCCAATTCCTTACACCCACCACCCACCCCTACCCACATACCCCACCCTACCCACAGACCCCTACCTCTACCCCACCCTCAGCCTAACCCACACTCCACTCATGCCTTCCCCACCTCCCAACACCCTCACATCACACCACACCAATACCCTCGCATCACGCCACGCACACACTACAACTGACCAACTCCTTTCTCCCTTCCCCATTTTCACACTACATACGTCAAGATCACCAGCATTCTATCTCCCACACACAGCCCCTCGTTCTTCGATCACCGTTTGTTATCTCCCCCTTTTCTTAGCTCTCCTGAAAAAAGAATTTCTAACTTCCGGTCAGCCATTATTATGATTGACCGTTGACTGAACACTATTCAATTTTCTTTCTCCGTGTTTCTCTCCTTGTCTCCGTATTCTTTCTGTTGAAGAGCGTAGCTCGAAACGTCAAAGACTTTCCGTATTCCCGAGCGTCATACTAATACATCCTTTTGTTATTTACACCACCTGTCCTTGTCTGTTGTTGTTTTTTCGTATATTCTCCCATATATATATATATATATATATATATATATATATATATATATATATGCATATATATATGTATGTATATACATATATATAAGGCAGAATGAAATAACAAATGAGTTTTCAGGACATTTATAATGAAATAATCTTACAGCTGCTTCTGGGATGTTATGGATATCTCTTCATCAGAGATGGTGTGAGAAAATATTGAGTTCCAACTATTGTGGAAAAGGAGGAAATATGGAAATATAAGAGAAATAAGGGAATGAAAGTAGAAATAAGATATATAAAGACATTGTAGTTGCAGTTCCATTATTCTAGGAAAATGGTATAGAAGTGGTAAAAAAAAAATTCCTGTACATGGTAAGTTTCAATAGCAGTTCATGTTTAGTCATTTCAAAGTATGGAGAAGTGGAATCGGTGTTGCTCGTTATGTACAGGAATCTGATTTACCACTTCTATACACCATTTTCCTGCAACTACAATATCTTTATATATCTTGTTTCTACTTTCATTCTCTTATATTCCCTCTATATTCCCTATCTCCTCCTTTCCCACAATAATTCGAACTCAAATATTTTCTCACACCGTCTCTGATTAAAGGATATCCATAACATCCCAGAAACAGCTGTAAGACTATTTCATTATAAACGTTCTGAAAACTCCTCATGGCCTTGGATTTGTTATCTCATTCTGTCTAATATATATATATGTAGTGGAGTCACCAAAATGTGGTATGTTTTCGTTTAGTGTCGGTGCGATAGGCATGTGTTTGCCTGTGAAATGACAAAATGATAACTGGTTCAACTATAACATTTTTTTAATTTGCTGGTGTTAATAAATAATATTTGCCACTACATTCAATTTTGGCAACTTGCTTCGAGTTGCTAGAAAAATGATGGAACCAGGATACATCTGGAGTTGATGTACCCTAAGACTAAATATGTTCGTGTGTGTGTTTGTGTGTTCGTTCTTTCATCTTGCTTGGCCCGGCAAAAGATCTCTGTCTTGGTAGTAGCAGAGCACTGGTTCAGTCTGCGAGCATCACAGTCTCCGTCTGTCTGTGTCTGTCCTGGTGTCTTGTTTACCACTCTATTTATAAGAATCGTGGCAGCTAGAAGGACAGACATACTGCAGCAGAGTTTGTACCTAAATAGGTCAGTTGCTGTCCAGTTGAACTTCGCCTGACATCTATGAGGTCGAAGGTTAAAGGGAGATCATCAATCACTTTTTGACAGGACAAAGAAAACCTGTTTTTCGCGCCTGTTGATTGAGGTGGTTTGGACGACCGAGAATTCTTAGATTCGGTTTCGAATCTAGGCTTGGAGAAGGAAGTGTTAATTTTTACATATATATGCATGCTAATACATGACCCATATTAGACTCCTCACTCGTATCATTATCGAGAGTTTAACCAGGTTCTATCCATAGCACTTACTTAGCGTTACCCGTTATATGTGTGTGAGTGTGTGTGTGTGTGTGTTGCAGCTGCCACCCGAAAGTGAGAATAACTAATTAGATTTGCGAATCCACATCCATACTCATTTTTTAGTAACTGCAATGTGTAACTGTGTGTGTGTGTGGTGTGTGTGTGTGTGTGTGTGTGTGTGTGTGAGTGTGTGTGTATGTGTGGGGGGTATTAAAGCTGCCGTCCGAAAGTGAGAATAACTAATTAGATACCTAAATCAATTTGCGAATCCACATCCTTACTCATTTTTGAGTAACTGCAATGTGTATCTGTGTGTGTGTGCGTGTGCGTGTGTGCGTGCGTGTGCGTAATGACTATAGAATGTAATCTCCGATTTTTTAAACCTTCAAAGAATGTGAAAAGTGAATGTTTTTGAAAGGCGGTCGGGGAGAGGGACGAAAATATTCAAACTTAGAAATCATTTTTTCCCCCTGATTTTGAAGACTCATGGTCTACCTTAGAAACAGTAACCTGAAGAAATTTTCAGAAAGAAAAAGAAATGAATTGGCGAATTTTACAAAGTTTCCACTTTATTCGCCTTCGCTAGGAAACAGCTAACTTTAAAGAATAACGATAAATTTCTTTTTTTTTACTTTGAAATTGTGAGTGGAATGGAATACTTGCGTCCTTGAACAAGACACTTCCTAAAATAAATACCTAATAAGTTTTTATAAGAGGAGAAGGGCTATTATATAACTTTTGCGTATTCCATATAAAGTTAAGGAAAGACTTCCGCTCACCCCTACCCCATTTTCTCCCAAATTTATTCTTTTACTTGTTTCAGTCATTTGACTGCGGCCATGCTGGAGCACCGCCTTTAGTCGAGAAAACTCCCGTTTTCGGATATGGAGGTTCCGGAAAATTGCCAAAAATCGGCATTGTTAAATTTTCCGGATCTTTATGGTTTGACGGCCAACATTTTTTTATGTAGTGTTTTTGGTACCGAAACACTTTCAAACTTCGAATACTTGTATATTTTGTGTTATAGAACAGATAAAAAGTTTTGTATTCGAAGTTATTTCATGTAAAAAAATTGTCGTATTTCGGTAATTTCAACCAATCACTGACGTCTATTGAGGTGAAATCAATTACGCCGTGGAATGTAAACAACGGTGTCAGGGGATCTTTTCCCTTGAATAAAATTAGTGCCGTTGTTTGTCAACAAAAACTATCCGTTGTCAACAACAATTATCAGCAGTATATATTTCGCTTGTCACTGTTATTTATGACATCGTTTGTGCGTTTGTACTGGTTTTAGCTTTAGGGTTTTAGGGTTAGGGTTCGGGTTTTAGAGTTAGGGTTAGTTTTAGGATTACGGTTAGGGTTATGATTATTTTTGCCATAACCTTAACCCTAACCCTATAACTCATAACGATAACCCTAACCCTAACCCTAAAACTCTAACCCTAACTCTAAAACCCGAACCCTAACCCTAAAACCCTAAACCCTTACTAGGGAATAATGATATAATTAAACAAGGAATAACACACTTGACACCGAACAGCACTAACTGTATTCAGCTGAATAGACGTCAGTGATTGGTTGAAATTACAGAAATACGACAACTTTAACATGAAATAACTTATTAAGAAGTAATTTTTGTTAAGAAAGCTAAGAGAAAAATATGTTTTATATGACACATTCTACCAGTATCCCAAGTTTGAAAGTGTTTTGTTAAGAAAACAAGTGTTTTCAAATTTTTGCCCGAATCATAATGTCCGTATTTTCCCGCATATTTAGAAAAAAAAAAAAAAATTCTTAAAAAAATAAATTTTGCAAAAATTTTTGGAAATTTTTTTCAGAATCATAATCTCCGTATTTTTCCGCATATTTTTGAAAGAAAAAAAAATTCTAAAAAAAGTAAAAAACGAAGGAAATGGGGGTGGGGGTAATTTAAAAATGCCGATCTTTGCCAATTTTTTTTTTTGCAGATTCGTATTCCCCGTAGCCGAAAAGTGGAGTTTGTGTCGAAAAAAATTTTTTTTTTAAGGGGGTGGGTTGGGGTTGGGGTTGGGGTTGGGGCGGAAGTCTTGCCAACTTGTTCATTGGCTGCTACTGAGCACACTATCAAGGTGACCAGTAACTCTCTGTAGAATATATCACTAAATGAAAGGTTCATTATAAAAATATAATATAATTGATAAGAGTAGTCTCGAAGCAGTGCAAGTCTTAATTTCGTTTCTACATGATTTTATTGTAAGAATTAAAACCAATTTATTTAGTGATAATTTGTTTGTAAACAAAAGAAAATATAAACAACACTTCTATCCCGCAGCAAGATTTTTACGTCCTTGATACTCGTGTGTATATTTACGCGCGGTATTGACACTGCTCTTGCGTTATCTTAGAGAAGTCGGTGATTGCCAGAGATCCTCGTAGATAACTTACGATTAAAAACGTGTATAATTTTTCATTATCTTCAACGATGGTTTTAAACGTGAAGTCTGTTTTAGTCACTGGTAGTAGTCGTGGAATAGGTCTTGAATTCGTGAAGCAACTTTTAAGGTTACCCACGCCCCCTCGCTATGTATTTGCAACTTGTCGTAATCCAGAAAAAGCCGAGGTAAATAGACCTGTTTGTTTTTTTCTTTTCGAAAATAATAACTTATATGGTACGTTTTCGTACATGTGCATTTTGCATGTCTAACGATAATATATTGCTCTATACATTATCAAATAAATATGTAATGTAAATAAAACTGATATGTATCATTATTTCTCTTCTAGATAGCAGTTTTTCTCAAGAAATTTTATTAGCACCAGCGAAACCAATTTGTTTATATTAATCAGTGTGTGTTGGGTGCGCTCGTGTGTTCGCGACACTTTGGACATGTCCTCTACCGTTATCACAGTTAGATCCGATTCTTGTACGTTAATTTAGGTAACGAAATCAGGGATTCTGTTCGATAGATTGTCTGTAATGCCAAGAGCAGTTAAACTTTTTCTTGATGAAATTTCCTTTTTAATTTTTTAATTTCATCAACATAACCATTATTAACACATTCGAAATGTGCTTCAGCAAAATTTCATTTAAAAAAGTGTTGTTAAGGAGATAACAATTTCGAGGAAGGAAGGCACCAAATTGTAGTTATTATGACAAACAAGTTTAACTGGTCGAAACACTGAAAAACTGTGTGCGTGTATATATATATATATATATATATATATATATATATATATACATACATACGAGTGTGGGTATTTATATCAGATATTTTCGATTTGGCACACCAGATCCAATTTTTATGAACATTTCTTTCATACATGTATACAGATAGTCTGTTACTCTCTCGCATGTATACAATATAAAAATAGCCACAGTTCGACCTCCCAAAGACCTAAGATCAAATATTGATTTACAGAAACTGTAGAAGCCCATCATTGAATCTACTCTGGGCAATGTCCTATTTTAACGTTGTAAATTATTTGCACCATTAAAATTAAAAATAAAATTTTAAAAATACATAAAATATAGGTTACATATAAAAAAAGAAATTGGCGGAGGTAAAGAATACGCACACCACCCGTTTTCGGCGGAACCCTAATCCCAAACACCGGGTGTGCGTATCCTTTATCTTCGCTTAAAAAAATTAACTAAATTTGCAGTGTAATAAAAAAGTTATTAACTTTTAAATTTCTATGTAGAGAATGGTACACAAGTTTTAAAAAAATGAAAATTTAAACAAATTAAAAATAGTATTTTAATTATCCCACGATTATATGATATATTTCAAAGATTATATCAAAAAAATGTTATCAAAAATATTTACAACGGATATTGTTCCTTAACACTTACAATAAAGTTTTCAAATACATTGTCATGATGATTATTTTGCCAAATAATGGCACAAATAATTTTCAACGTTAAAATCGGAAATTATTTCGACTTAGTTCTTTGGTAATACATTTAATTCAGTTGGTATCACATTCCGACCCTTGGCCCACTCATGTGGTATTGTGTCTCTGGTTTTTTGTACCACCATTACCGTAGCCTCTACTCTTCGAACCAGGCTTGTCTCTATCACCTCTACTCAGGCATTCCTAGCTCACTTTTCATCTTCAGGTCTGGTGCCAACCCCTCCACCTAGTACTTCATTCCCAGAAAATCGGCAACTTTTGAATTTTCTTCCAACGCTTTTTGTTTTCTTTTTGCCTGTAGCTGTCACCATGCAACCGTTTTAGAACAACGTTAACAGTAGTGAATCTTTTGAATTCCTGTGATTGTGAGGGACACTGCCATTCTCCCAGACCAGAACGAAAAAAATATAATTACAGCTACGGTATCATTGATTGCAGTTCTGCTTGAACGGAGCTAAACATGCTAAATGTATTAGCGAGTACTTGACACTAGCTATGTAGGTTCTACTTAATATTTTGTATAAATTAGCAGAAGGCTGTGCCCATGACTATTGCTTACCTCCTACTCCTTAGATCAATGTGATCGATGAGACTTGCATTCAGCTTTTAACATTTGCATATCCGAAGGGAAAATAAAGTTTGTTGCTGGAGGAGGGATGTCCCAGAGAGTTGTAGCTCCAGTAAGAGATGCTTGTGTAGTAGCATGAAACAAAGAATTTTCTAAATTTCTACCACCACCCTAGTCTATTATGTTAACTAATTGTTAATGATATATATCATCAGCAATAGTAATGCTGTTATTTTGTTTTCTCATTCTAGGATTTGCAGTCATTGAAAAAGGATAATTCAAACCTACGTATTGTTCCTTTAGGTAGGATTATTTTTTTCCTTACTATTAATTCCATCAAAATTGCAACTTATCTTTTGTTGATGAGATATCACATTGCTAATGAAAATATCAAAGTTTGTGTACTGTTATTGTTACTCTGCTGTATTCATGGCCATTGAATTGTTATTAACCCAATCCACATCATCGTTCATCGTTTAACGTCTGCTTTCCATGCTAGCATGGGTTGGACGATTGACTGAGGACTGGCGAACCAGATGGTTACACCAGGCTCCAATCTGATTTGGCAGAGTTTCCACAGCTGGATGCCCTTCCTAATGCCAACCACTCCGAGAGTGTAGTGGGTGCTTTTACATGCCACCGGCACAAGGCCAATCAGAAATGGTGTATTTTACGTGCCACCTGCACAAGGGCCAGTCCAGCAGTACTGGCAACGAACTCACTCGAATGTCTTTTCACATGCCATCCGGCACAAGTGGTAACCTAATTATAAAAAGCAAATAGCCAAATCTGGTTCAAATTATACACTACTGTCTTAAAAAAAAAAAAAAAAAAGTAAATCTAGTCCTAGATTCACTTTCTGAAAAGAAATGAAAGTTGGAATGTTGTTGGAAAACCTTTTGATGATAGGTCCCAGTCTGTTTTAATAGTATTATAGGCTCCCAAGCAACGTTATGTATTAGGCCCTATAGTTCTACTTTTTGAAAGAAAGCTATAGTACATTAGCTCCTAGAATCATGGGGTACCCATGCCTTAAGTTGGTACTGGATGGGTATGCTTGATCAGAGCAAACTTATTGCTTACAACAACAACACAATATAGAATCTTTTTTAATCCTTCATCATCTGGCATAAAGCTGACTCCTGCTCTAATGTAGTCCTCTTCACCTGGTGGGAAAATATAATAATGGATGTTTCTGAAAGGACCCTAAGGATGGGGTTCATGCGAACTCTACCCTTACAACCCCACTAAGGATACTGGGCAGTGAAAATGGATAGATGGATGAACATGTCATGATTGCATGACCCTATCCTTTTAGTGAGTGAAGCCAGTTGGCTATGCCTATACTTATGCACTGCAATCAAAAACTACAGCCATGACACATTCACTTTGTAGATATGTCTGTTTCCTGTAATCTTCCCACAAAATAGGATACAAAATAGTCTAATGTGTTAGAGATTGAAATATAAAGTTAACAAATGCAAGTTCAGCATGAAATAGCAACCAAATAACCCTCAAATACCATATTAAATGAAGAATATGTTGGAGAATTTAGTTCCTGTTATATGGAATATTGGTCATAACTTTCCAATCATATACTTGCTCAGTCAGAACTAACTTAGAGCTAAGCTGCAGCCTCAGTTACCCAATATCATTTTATGTCATTCCTCAAACTATTGGAAAAGCAGCCAAATCTTTGTCGAGTCACCATGCAAATTTTCATGAATAAAGAACTTAAAAAGCACCCATTACACTCTTGGAGTGGTTGGTGTTAGGAAGGGCATCCTGCCGTAGAAACTATGCTAAATCAGATTGAAACATGGTGTAGCCCTACAACTTACCAGTCTAAGTCAAACCATCTAACCCATGCCAACATGGAAAAGAGACACTAAATGATGATGATGATGATGGAGTCTTACATGCCTCATAAAAGACACAATGGTCACAGCTAGAATGTCTTTGATCATAGATATCTGCTCAGAACTAAGCAGCACCCATATATCCAATTCCATCAGATAAAACTCTCTACTTGACAAGATGTAATTGAAAATCTTTGAAATAACTCTGTAAGACACTTTAAGAGATTGTCTCATTGAAGTTTAGAAGAATCATTACAGAAAATATTTTAATTTTTTTTGTTTTTATTTCAGATATCTGTGATGAAACTTCTATAATAAAAGCTAAAGAAGCAGTTGAAAATGAAGTAGAAGACAATGGGTTAAACTTATTGATTAACAATGCTGGTTTGAAATTGAGTATTACTTTTGAAAAACTCAACTTTGATTCTATGATGGAAGCCTTCAAAACCAATGCTGTTGCTCCAAGTGTTTTGACTAGGGTAAGTTGTTTTTTTTGTTCCCTTCTTTTATTTTTGTTTGCTTCTGTCTTTAAACTGTGGCCATGCTGTGGCACCACCTTGAAGAAATTTTGGTCGAATGAGTCAACCCCAGTACTTATTTTTCTTTTGTTTTTTAAGCCTGGTACTTATTTTATCGATCTCTTTTGCCAAACCGTTAAGTTACAGGGATGTAAACACCCCAACACCAGTTGTTAAGCAGTAGTGGGGCACAAACAACAGACACAACCCCCCCCCCCCCCTCCACACACACACACAACGAGCTTCTTTCAGTTTCTATCTTCCAAATCCACTCACAAACTTTTGGTTGGCCAGAGGCTATAGTAGAAGATACTCACACAAGGTACCACACGGTGGGACTGAACCCGAAACAGTGTGGTTGAAAAGCAAGCTTCTTACCAGACAGCCATGCCTGTACCTATTTTTTTTTGAGGTGGGTCTTTACATTTTGAGTTCAAATTCCGCCAAGTTTAACTTTGCCTTTCATCCTTTCGGGGTCAATAAAATAAGTACCAATTGAACACTGGAGGTTGATGTAAACAACTTATCCCCTTCTTCAAACTTGCTGGCTTTGTGCCAAAATTTAAAATTGATATTTTTGAGGTGGGTAAGGTGGCGAGCCAAGTAAAAAGGTGGCAAGCCAAATAAAATCGTTGGTAAGCCAAGTAAAATGCTTAACCAAAGTTGACTTTGCCTTTCATCCTTTCAGGGTTGATAAAATAAGTTCCAGTTGAGCACCGGGATCAGTAGAATCGACTTGCCCACTTTCCCGAAAATGCTGACCTTGTATTAAAGTTTCTAAGGTAGCGAGCTGGCGGAACCATTAGCTCTCTCTGGGCAAAATGCTTAGTGGCGTTTCATCTATCTTTACATTCTGAGTTCAAATTCCACCAAGGTTGACTTTGCCTTTCATCCTTTTGAGGTCAGTAAAATAAGTACCAGTTGAGCACTGGAATTGATATAATCAACTTATATCAACACCTATCCCCACAATTGCTGTCCTTGTGCCAAAATTTGAGACCAATATTTTTGAGGAGGGTATGAGCTGTTTTGGTACAACCATTTTGATGCTGCCTATTTGGCATCACTGATTTGATGCTGACTTTATTTATCTTCAGACATTTTGAAGTTTTTCTTGTTTCTTTTCCCCTCTGCCTCTGTTTATTTATTTGAGCATCTGATTATGTTTGTATGCATGTGCAGTTTCTCTCTCTCTCTCTCTCTCTCTCTCTCTCTCTCTCTCTCTCTCTCTCTCTCTCTACCTGCATGTGTATATCTTTGCATACAAGCATTTCAGTCATACTTTTCTCAGTCATTAGACTATGGCCATACTGGGGCACTGCCTCGAAGAGTCTTTAGTTGAATGAATTGACCTTAGTACTTTCTCTTTTAAGCCTGGTACTTCTTCTCTTTTGCTGAACTGCTAAGTTATGGGGATATAAACAAACCAACACCAGTTGTGTGGTGGTGATAAGGGACAAACATAGGCACAAAGACCACAAATCTTACTGGTAGATGGCCCTGCTTGATATGTAGAAAAGGTGTAAGTAGAAACTCCATAAGATGTAGTAAGCTATGGACATAAAGATGCAGCAATATCAGGGGAAGGTTAACATGGAAAATAGCTTTTGTGTGTGGAAGATGCACAGGTGCAATAAACACTGAAAATGTACAGAAAATAGACTCCAACAACTGCCAGGTGGGTAAGCTAGAGGTAGTAGATAGCTTCCATTATCTAGGTGACCAAGTTAGTAGTGGAGGTGGATGCTCTGAGAGATTATGGTGAAAGATTATGGTTAAAAAAAAATTATAATGACTTTCTCTATTTGAATAAAAAGATTCACGTGAATGTTTATAAGAAAGTCATTTAAAGTTTTCTTTGTTTATCCATTCATTTATTTAATATTCATTTCTCAGTGCTTGTGTAAGTTTAACCAAGACTTATTTCAGGCAGTGTTTTATTGCCAGCACATACATGCTTTTCAAGTCAGGGAATCTTTTATTCCACTTCGATAGCACAGAGCAATGGTTTGTCATATCAACAAGGAATGCAAAACCAAAGAATGACAAAATATGCACACATATGCTTGTGTGTGCATGCTTACATACACATGGCAATCTTTCATACACTTTCCCTTAACCAATTGGACTCGAACATCATTGGTTGGCCTGGGCTTATAGTAGAAAATGCCTGAGTTGCTGCATAGTGGGACTGAACCCCAAACCTTGGTGGTTGCAAAGCAGTCTTCTTGTTAACACAGCTATATCTGTATCTATTTATTCAACAGATTTCAGTCTCACTTTTTACATGGTTACAGATGTGGCTGAGTGGTTAAGAGGCTTGATTCCAAACCATCAAGTCTTGGGTTCAAGTCTCACTGTGTTGCACCTTGGGAAAGTTCCTTCTATTATCACCTTGAGTCGACCAAAGCCTTGTGCATGGATTTGGTAAGGAAAAACTGGAAGAAGCCCAATGTGTGTGTGTGTATATGTGCATGCATTTGTGTGTGTGTGTGTGTGTGTGTACAGATATGTCTGTATGTATATATGTGTGTGTGTGTGTGTTTGTATGTGCTCTTGTCTAGATAACATGTGATAATTGTAAATGAGTCCTATTGTCAAGAAACAACAGGCAAGGTTTCCAGTTTTCCCTGAAAAACATGTCTGGCCATGGAAAATATTACCTTGCTTGTGAAAAGGTGAGAGTTGGCAATGGGATGGGCATCTAGCTGTCGAAACCTGCCTCAATGTATTCCATCTGATACATGCAAGCATGAACATTTAGATGTTAAATGATGATGATGATTTTGGTCTTATTTTCTATCAACAGCAGATCAACATAAACATACGTTCATTTGATGTTGTTCTCTCTGTTTCCTGATCTATATTGTTTTTAAATCTCTCAGTAAATAAAATGTACAAATTTTTCATTTTTGAAATTTTTTTTTATATCTTCAGATATTTTTCCCTTTACTGAAGGTAGCAGCTGCAAAGGAGAACCCTTCTTCAAATTTGTCTTGTAATCGTGCTGCAGTTGTGAATATCAGTAGCATATTAGGGTCTGTTACTGCTACTCGAAATAGCACATTTTTCTATGAATATTCTTCTTCAAAGGTAAGTATTAAAATTTCTTGCATTCTTCAACTGTCATCTATTCTTCCTTCTGTGAGAATATAAGAAAAAGCTGCATTTTTAATTTATGCCGGAATATAAAAAAACAATGTGGATGATAATACAAATTAAAGAAAAAACAACAAAACTGAAGATCAAATAAATGACCCTAAATTTTAGTTCAGTCAAATCACATAAGGGATAAGTTGTTAAAGCATCAAATAAAATGCCTTGTGGTATTTGTTCTGACATTTGGTACACTGAGTTCAAATCCCACCAAGATTAGCTTTGCCTTTCATCCTTTTGAGGGAAAATTAAAAAAAGTACCAATCTAGAGAATTGGATTGATGGAACTGTAAGAATGTTGTATGGGATGCCTCATATTTTTTCTTGTCATATTTCTTCTTGCCTCATATTTTTTTCTCACTCCCTTGTCATGGCTTACTTAGGTGTAGACTTAATCCGTGTTACCTAGTTTAATACCCATAACTGATACTTGGGTGACTTTAGTAGAATCCACTATGTTGCAAGCATTTGGGTCATTTCTCTGGTTTTACAGTACCTTTCTCCCTACTTCTCACCTGTCATTGAGTATTTGCTTGTTTAGCCCCTGCATCAATTCTGACTGAGCCTGTAGAGATGTTTGTCATACCTTATTTCTTATTTGCTTTGCTTGAGCAAAAAAAAAAAAAACAACAACAGGGTGTGAAACCAAGGTCTAGAATCGAAGTACCTTAGGGTTAACCTAGCAAAAAATAAAGTCTTAGTAAGTAGGAAGGCTGTCAAATCACAATCCCCTTCAGGTAGATGGCCCTGCTCGATCTGTAGAAAAAGCGTGGATAGAAACTCCATACGATATACTCGGTGTAAGCTATGGACACATAAAAGGTGCAGCAATATCAAAGGAAGGTTAACCAGGAAAATAGTATTTGTGTGTGGCAGATGCACAGGAGCAATAAATACTGAAGATGTACAGAAAACAGATTCCATCACATGCCAGGTGGAGAAACTAGAAGTAGTTAATAGCTTCTGCTACCTAGGTGACCAAGTCTGTAGTGGGGGTGGTTACTCTGAGCAAAGTTCAGGGAGCTCCTATCTCTTCTGGCAACTAACGGCTTCTCACTCAGGATGAAAGGTAGACTATATGATGCATGTATGTGAAATGCCATGCTATGCAGCAGTGAAACATGGGCCATGACTGCTGAGAAAATGCGTAGGCTTGAAAGAAATGAAGCTAATATGATCTGCTGGATGTGTAATGTCAGTGTGCATACAAAGCAGAGTGTAAGCGCCCTGAGAGAAAAGTTGGGCATAAGAAGCATCAAATGTGGTGTGCAAGAGAGATGACTGTACCGGTATGGTCATGTGTTACATATGGGTGAGGAAGTGCCACTCCCTAACTGTGGAAGAGGTAGACCCAGGAAGACATGGGATGAGGTGGTGAAGCATGACTTTCGAACATTGGGCATCACAGAGGCAATGACAGGAGACCGAAACCTTTGGAGATATGCTGTGATTGAGAAGACCCAGCAACTAAAGTGAAATGGCAGCCACGCATGTCTGGCCCAGTTAAAAGTACCCCTGATGTGTTGGACGATATGATATGCTTGGGAAGACCTGTTGAGTCAAGTAAAACCAATATCGTAGCTGTGGCCTGACTGGCTCCTGTGCCAGTGGCACGTAAAAAGCACCATCTGAACGTGGCTGATGCCAGTACTCCCTGACTGGCTCTTGTGCTGGTGGCACTTAAAAAGCACCATCCAAATGTGGCTGATGCCAGTATCCCCTGACTGGCCCCGGTGCCGGTGGCATGTAAAAAGCACTATCTGAATGTGATTGATGGCAGGCCCACCCGACTGGCTCCTGTGCCTGTGGCACGTAAAAAACACCCACTACACTCTTAGAGTGGTTGGCTTTAGGAAGGGCATCCAGCTATAGAAACATTGCCAGATCAGATTGGAGCCTGGTGCAGCTGCTGGCTCTCCAGACCTCAGTCAAACCAGCCAATCCATGCCAGCATAGAAAACGGATGTTAAACAATGATGACGGCAGTGGCGGCAATGATGACAAATGGAACTTCTGTCTCCTTGAACACCATGAATAACTTTTCTTTGCAGATACTTTGTGATATGCTTATAATGAAATCCTTTTAGGCTGAATTCCAAACAATAGCCTTTTGTAAATAAGGTGGTAGGATGTGTAACTCATTGACCATCATGCATTCTTCCTGATAACCACTTCCCACTTGATTTTCTACTCCACCTACAAAACTTCATTCAAATTTAATATTAATCACATATATCTTACTCCTATGTCCAGACTTTGGAATGCATAAAATGGCTAGGAGCATTATACTTCCTGTACAGTCAATTTAATAAAAAAATAAGCCAGTGAAGGAGCCTTTACAAAGCTGCTTGATCTGTTTGGAATAATATTTAAATCTCCCTCAAATTAGATCTACCATCTTGAACAGATAAGGATACGTTACAGATTGCCAAAAAGAAAGGATGGTCATAGCTGATCATAAGTCTACTCAGTCAGGGCTGACCTGGGGTTAAATGACATCAACAACCTTGTAAAAAATATAATAAAGTATCAAAAAATTATGTTTAAAATAAACGAAACAAAAGTATAGACATTGTTTTCAAAACATCATTTTTATTTATTTATTTCAGGCTGCTTTAAATATGATTACCAAGGATTTTGGGATTCACTTAAAACCTCACAATGTGCTTGCTGTGGCTCTTCACCCAGGATGGGTACAAACTGATATGGGAGGTAAAAATGCTAATTTGACTCCAGAATCAAGCGTGAAACAATCACTGAATACTCTGTCAACGTTAAATGAAAGCAATGCTGGTTTTCTTATTGACTACCAAGGATCTGTCATTCCTTAGTAAGGTTTGAATAAAATTGTACAGAATAGGAGAGGGCAATAATTTTCATTAAAGGGTTAGATTGGCATGTTTGGAAAATCTAATCTTATGTAGCCAAATTTTATAAAATAGTTTTGGTTTTGGCAGGTATTATCAATTTCAACTTTTTTATAATCATGTAATTGTTAATAGTAATTCTGATTAATAAACTTTAGAAAATATTTTCTCACATTCGACGTGACATATATGTTGGACCAAACAGACACTATGCTAGAATGTTTTTTGGGTCCAGATTATGTAAAATTGTAGCTATGGATTCAACCAATTTTTTAATATGTTTTTATAAAATTTAATAATTTTCTCTCATTCTAATATGACAATGATGTGTTCAATATGAATTAGAATTCTAATAAAATGTGTTACATGTAACAGATGCAGAATTAGATTAAAATAGCAATTTGTTTATCTTTTACTTGTTTCAATCATTAGACTGTGGCCATGCTGGCACACAGCCTTGAGGAATTTTTAGTTGAATGTATCAACCCCAGTACTTACTTTTTATAAGCCTGGTACTTTTTCTATCAGTCTTTTGCCGAACCACTAAGTTACAGAGACATAAACACACCAGCACTGGTTGTCAAGTGGTAGTGGGGGGACTGGACATGAAACGCAGTGGGACTGAACATGAAACCATATGACTGAGAAGCAAGCTTCTTACCATACAGCCATGCTAAAAAGCCAGCTTATTGCAGTATTCTCCAGGGGATAATATCTCTTACGAACGTGCTGTGTTTAAAAACACAAAATACACCAATATATTTTGTGTTTTTAAACACAGCACAAGCATAAGAGATATTGTTTCCAGATGAATACCATGACATTACGTTTTTCACAAGTGTCTTTTCCTTTGCAAGTTTGTATTAAGTCCATTTAAATACAGCAAACATAAAATTTGATATCCAATTTTTATCATATAGCTGCAGTAAGTCAGGTGATTTTTCTTTCATTTCTAAAAATAGTTTAATGTCATTTTTCAAATTCCGTCCAATGTTGAAAACTTATCTTAAATTTAACCTGTGTCATTTGTGTGGTGTAGAGCTGAGATCATTTATGTATTCTGCTTCTGACCCTTAGACTGGTTCCCGTGCTGGTAGCACGTAAAAAGCACCATCCGAACGTGGTTGATGCCAGGTCCACTCGACTGGCTCCCATGCCAGTAGGACGTAAAAAGCACCAACCCATCGTGGCTGATGCCAGTACCCCCTCACTGACACTTGTGCTGGAGGCACGTAAAAAGCACCATCCAAATGTGGTTGATGCCAGGCCCTCATGCCGGTGGCATGTAAAAAGCACCCACTACATTCTCGGAGGGGTTGGCATTAGGAAGGGCATCCAGCTGTAGAAACATTGTCAGATCAAATTGGAGTCTGGTGCAGCAGCTGGCTCACCAGACTTCAGTCAAACCGTCCAACCCATGCTAGCATGGAAAATGGACGTTAAACGAAGATGATGATGATGATGATGATGATGACTAAAGAGGCTAATTCTTGCATGGAAGCATCTATTGCAAAGTTTACAAGGGATCTGTGGTGTAGGTTTTGGTAGTTGCAGATTCTATTTTCTTTCTTGTCATTTCTTTTCTTCTTTCCTCTGTCGTTCATCTTCAAAATGATCCATCACAGTGGAGATGGAATGATGCCTGCCAGGTCTGTCCTGAGCTTCAGTGTCCCAGGCTTTGGGATTGATTCCAGTCAGTTTTAGGCTTTGCTTTAGATAGTCCTTGTATTGCTGGCGAACATCTTGCATCTGCCACCAACATGCAGGTCTGGACTAAGAACTTCTAGTTTCACCAAACCTGCTCTCACCATTCTTACCCCATCACTATTGGGATTATGTAGAGGAAAAAATAAATAAAAAAAGGGAAAGGAAGTGTTGAATCGAAAAGAAACTAGCCAAGGGTGTGAGTTTGTTTAGGATGGAGATCTTGGCAAGGAGGTCTCCACGCACTATCGCCCAAAATCCATCTGCCGTGGCACTACCTAGAGTGACATGTGAGGCACAGATGATTGGTTGCAATGGAATGCTGCTAGCTCCAATGTCATTAAAGTTGTGTCTTTCTAACCAGTCCATCTGATATTGCCCCATTCTGCTAGGATCAGTTGTTGAGTTTAGAGATGTAGCTTCCTCTGCTTGATCCACCATTGCGGTCTTTGTTTGGTGTGGTGAGGGACAAGGACAGTGTTTCTGTACCCTTGTTTGAACAGATCTTGTTTCTAGTTCTGATGGGTGCCCTCACACCCTCCTCCAAGACCCAGTAAGCTGAACAGAGAGGGGAGTCAGTTTAGCCGCAGACAACCTGACTATGACTGAGAGAAGTGGGAGTACATGCTTACCCGTTGTCTCCAAGAAGAGACATCAGCACCAAGGACAGTGCTCCTGTGTCCTTGTATGAACAGATCTTGTTTTTAGTTCTGATGGGTGCCCTCACACCCTCCTCCAAGATCCAGTAAGCTGAACCGAGAGGGGAGCCAGTTTAATTGCCAACGACCCAACCATGACTGAAAGGAGTGGGAGTACATGGTTACTTGTTGTCGCCTAGAAGAGACCTCAACACCAAGCAGCCTAGATTACCATTGACCTGTTCCACTCAGATGGTCCATCATTGTTGTTCCTTAGCCCCAGGTCAGTTGGTCAAAGACATTCTAGCTGTGACCATCTTGCCTTTTCATACATCAAGGACTGCATTATACTTCGATTTGAAAGATTGTAATTTGTAGTATGAGAAAGTTTTGGTTGCTATTTCTGGCAGGTTGAATGATCACATGAAGATTCCCTTGTAGTTGAACATCTGGGTATGATTCATAGAGCTTATGCTCCAGATACACCATTCCTTCACCTGTTTCTAAACCAACTCTTTTTTTACTCAGCTGGAGATTAGTTACAAAGTGTTTACAAATGTTTTCATTGCTATTTTCAATATTGAGCATCTTTTTTTTCTCTTTGGTGAAAGGTTTTAATGAAACATCAAAATTCTTGCTTCAAAATGTCATTTAAACTTATCTAAATTTGTAAACTTTTTAAAGTATTTTTTTAATCTACAAACTACCTTGAGTTATTTTTAATTATTAGTTGTTCTTTAACAATAAAACACTGAAAAGAACATTTTTTAGAAGGAGAATATCCTTTATGATGAACTATTGAATGTCTCACTGTGCTGTAGGTCTTCTTCTTTCTTTGACACATCATCTAAACTTATTAAAATTTATAAGCTTTACAAAATATTTTTTACCAACTCACTACCTCGGAGCTTTTCTTTTATTTGTTGGTTGTTCCTTAATAAAACAATGAAAAAAATTGGTTTGTTTTTAATTATTCAGATGCAGGAGAACACTTTTTATTATAACAATTTATGTTAGAATGGCTATGCAAAGACATGGTATGTCTCTTGAAGAACAACTCTATGGATGACAACCAGTTATTCAACTGATTGCTTGTGTGTCATGTGTCTGCTCAATCAGAATGTGCAAAGAGCACAGTTGGTTGTCATAGCATGACCAATCTTCGCTATCCTTGCCATTGCATGTTCATTCATCCCCATTTTCCTAAATATATCTACAACATCCTGAAACATGGGACAACAACAATCATGACATGTCACAAAAATAAAACAACATTAAGCAAGGAAACAACAAAGAGAAACCTGTCATATACAACTGTGAAACAGTTGTACATGACATTAACCAGACAACAAACTGTTAATTGCTCTCCAATATTTTTAACAACAATAACAACGATACTAGCAACAACCTCAGCACATCATGTTTCATTAACCATTTTAAGTAACATATGTTGGTGTCACACCACTGGCACAGGTGCCAGTAGCATGTAAAAAGCATCTTTCGAGTGTTGGGCCTCATGGAGGCAATGACTAAGACCTTTGGCAGCATGCTGTGTTTGAGTAGAAAACCCATCAAGCCAAGTGAAATCAAAGCTGTGGCAGACACTGGTGTCACATAACTGGTACACATGCCCATGGCATGTAAAAACACCCATTACACTCTCAGAATGGTTAGCAGCAGGAAGGGCATCTGGCCGTAGAAACCATGCCAAGTCAGACTGGAGTCTGGTGCAGCCCCTCAGCTTGCCAGCCCTGGTCAAACTATCCAACCCATGCCAGCATGGACAACAAACATTAAATGATGATGATGATAATGAGCAAATGAATTTACCAAATGATTTAGCTAAAAAAAAAAAAAAGAAAAAAATGACATGAATTAGTCCAATTAGCCCACCATTTACTTCACAAATGTTTTGTCGTCAGTACTTCACTTTCCCATATCACCTCTTTCAACATAACTAATATATATATACAAACTTTGCCATTTTAATCCCGAGCAACGCCAAGTATCTCTGCTAGTTAACTATAAAATATTAATAACTACTATATATCACTCTCTGTATTAACTATGAATTAGTAGCACCTAGTATATAGACTTTTCCTATCAACAATGCAAGGGAAATAGATGTTGGCTTCATAATACGTTTTAAAAATTTTAACGCAGAAAATCTGGAGTTAGCTCCCTTACAATCTACACTATTTTATGGATAAAATTAGTGCAAACGGGAGAGAACTAACAATAATTGTTTCAAATTTTAGCAAAAGGCCAATATTAGGTAATCGAACTCATTACTTGACTGGTACTTTATCTCGGCGGGAGAATAAATGTTGCTAAGTATTTCGTCGCATGAGTTAACCAGTCTGCAAGCTTCAATAAACAATTTAATCAGAAGAACCATTGAAGGAGCCTCCGCGTGACCGTTCTATCTACAGGAAATAACAGCTAAAACTTCGTCAAATCACACGATACCGTCTCACGGATAATGAAGTAAGTAACAGATGTGAAGTTGGTCCTAAATCGTCCCTTATCCCTAAGAAGTGTTATATACCACATTGTGAACCTATTCCTGATTCAAGCAGTGAGGCTACTTGTGTATGAGGCTTCTGTGTGGAAAATAAATGTAACGGTGGTTCGGTGTGTTATTTCTGTGAGATTATCCAACTTGCTAGAAATAGCTGTGAAGTCTCAGTAAAATCATATCTTATTTTAATAAGAACACATTGAATATATATTTTCATATCTTATCTTATTCATATCATATCTTATTTTAATAAGAACACATTGAATATATATATATATATATATATATTGAATAATGTAGTCGTATATTTTTTACTTGCTGAATTTGGAAGAAAGGGTAAAGCCTATAACTGTTGCAAACCCTCCAAGACTGATGAGATTGATGTTGTTAATGTTCTGTTTTAACTGCTGCAGTAGGAAAGACATAAGGGAAGGTGATTCCAGAGGTTCTACGTTCTGGTGATGAAGGATTGAGTATAGTGGTTGCTGTGGGGAGAGGGAGCTGAATGCATGAAGGGGACCAAGAGGTGGAGAGATGAATGGGTTGGAGATGGTTGCGTGGTGGAGCTGTAAGTTGGGCCAGCTCCAAGGAGCAGAGGGGATAATGGTGATGGAAGAAAAAGAGAGAGAAGGCAGCATGTCTGCAGGTTAGAGGCTGGAGTGTGTCTGTGATGGAGTGCCATTCAGCTGAGTGACTCTTCTCTTGTATGTAATCCAGGATGCCAGTGTGCATTACAACAACACCATCCTAGATGTAAGTGTAGAACTCTATTGTGGGCCTCACTTGAGCTTTGTAAAATGTCAGCAGTTTTTGGGAGCTGAAATATGTTCTATCTCTAAAGAGTAAAACTATTCTTTTGGATGCAGTCCTAGTAATGTCAAGGATGTATCTTTAACAGGAAAGATCCTTGGTGTTAGTGAGACAGCATTTGGAGCAGCCATAAGGATTTTAACTGTGAAGGTGTGTGGCTTAGTGGTTAGGGTATTCAGCTCAAAATTGCAATATCTTGAGATCAATTCCCAGTGATGTGTTGCGTCCTTGAGCAAGACATTTTATTCCATGTTGCTCCAGTCCATTCATCTGGCAAGAATGAGTAGTACCTGTATTTCAAAGGGCCAGCCTTGTCACACTCTGTGTCATGCTGAATCTCCCTGAGAATTACTTTAAGGGTTCATGTGTCTATGGTGTGCTCAGCCACATGGATGTTAATTTCACAAGCAGGCTATTCCATTGGTTGGAACAACTTGAACCCTCAAAGATTATATATGAAATCATGGAAAAGTGGATGTTAAAATGATTGTGATGATGATAATGATGATAAAATGATGAGGATGATGATATATGCCTGTATACATATTGTCATCAACATCATTTTAATGTCTACTTTTCCTGCTTGCATGGAACAGATGCAATTCCTTGAGGCAGATTTTCTGTCACCAGATGGCCTGCTTGTCATCAGTGCTCACTTGTTTCCAAGCAGGGTCATATTTCCCCATAATCACATACGATTTCAGGGGAGACTGGAAACAAATGACATTGCTTGTATGATATGGCAAACTAGCACACAATGTCAAGACTAGGTGACACAAACACATTCACACATATATATTATACTAGTAGAGATACCTGGCATTGCTCGAGATTAAAGTGGCATAGTTTGTGTATATATATTACAGTTATGTTGAGACAGGTGATACGGGAGAGTGAAGCATTGACAACAAAACATTTGTAGAGTAGATGATGGGCTAATTTGGCTAAGCGACATGTCATACATCCGTTTGGAGAAATTCAAGCCCTAACCTGTCGTAGAAAATTGGGGTTCTGGTGTAAGTGAATTTTGAATGCACCAAAAAGCTGTCAGTGGATATACTCTTCCTTGCGGCAGTTGGCACTGCATCTGACATGACCCATCACATGACAGTTGAATGAATGTAGGTGTAATGGGGATATTGTACATAAATGGGTATATTGGCCAAATGGGCTACCTGTGGGAAACGGCAATGGGGAAGTGAATAGTTGGAATGTTGTAGAAGGCGAAGGGCTGACATTGGATTGCTGGTGTGGTTGTAGAATAAGAAACATAAACTGAGCCACACGCACACTCACAGACACATATACATTCATATGCAAAATGCGATGACACTCATATACATATAGTAAGACAGACTCGCGCAGACATACATAGCTTTTCACCTCCTTGTTTTTTCAGTCGTCACATATGTATATGTGTAGGTGTGTGTTTTAATCCAAATGAAAATAAAAATTATCTCACATACAGTCACATACATATAGTAATAGAGATACATGCAGATATACATTTACACATATCAGTCGTCACATATGTATATGTATGCGTGTGTTTAATAATGTATATAACATGGAAACACACACACACTCACAGACACATACTCACTCATATACCCACACACACACACTCACAGGCACACACACACATTTACAAAATATGACATTGTCTTTGTCATCGTAGCGATATGAAATTTCTTTTACTATCTCATACCATCGAATGCGGAAAAACACACAAAGACACATACACACTCATATAAAATGTCCTGTACTATAGTTGACTATAGAAAGATTATCAATATTAAATGTTATATTGTTTTAATTGAAATAAAAAAAAAGTTACATGTTGACACTCACTGGGTGTAAAACTATATAATAAGAAAGACACAATCTGGATCTTGACTGAAGAGAGAAAACTCCGAATGACATGTCCGTGTTTTCTTTGTATCGTCTATCTGTATGTTTTGTCCCTTTCTTGTATCACCTAACTGTCTGGATGTTTTGCATTCTTGTCCCATTCTGTATTATATATATATATATATATATATATATATATATATATTTTTTTTTTTTTTTTTCATCATGTAACCTCGTGGGCATCGGTACCATTTTCCTCTTTCTCCGTTCTTCCATTCTCCGAACTTTCCATCTTTCCGACGAAGGGCTACGCCCGAAACGTCATACACTCTCTCTTTCCTTTCCTGAGCGTCCAATAATACTATCCATATCACGTCCTCACTTTGTTGTTTTTTTGTTATTGTTTTTTTGAACTATATATATATATATATATATACAAGGCTGGTTTTAAGCCAGTTAGGTGTACTACACAAAAGATGAAATATTAATCTTCAGCTTTTGTAGAAGACCCCACTGACAATTCTCTAACTGGGCCCCATGGGTATTTGGCTCACAGTCATAAGGTTGTGAGTTCAATTACAGGTGGCGCATTTTGTCTTTGAGCAAGACACTTTATTTCACATTCCTCCAGTTCACTCAGTGGGCAAAAATGAGTAGCACCTGTATTTCAAAGGGCCAGCCTTGTCACATTCTGTGTGAAACTGAATCTCCCTGAGATCTACGTTAAGGATACATGTGTCTGGAGTGCTCAGCCACTTGCATGTTAATTTTACAAGCAGACAGTTCTGTTGATTAGACCAACTGGAATCCTCATCATTGTAACCAACTAAATGCCATATATATATATATCATCATCGTTTATCGTCCACTTTCCATGCTAGCATGGGTTGGACGATTTGACTGAGGACTGGTGAACCAGATGGCTACACCAGGTTCCAATCTGATTTGGCAGAGTTTCTACACCTGGATGCCCTTCCTAACGCCAACCACTCCGAGAGTGTAGTGGGTGCTTTTATGTGCCACTGGCACGAAGGCCAGTCAGGCGGTACTGGCAACAGCCACGCTCAAAATGGTGTATTTTACGTGCCACCTGCACAGGAGCCAGTCCAGCGGCACTGGCAACGATCTCGCTCGAATGTCTTACACATTCCACCGGCACATATATATATATATATATATATATATATATATATATATATATATATATATATATATATATATAGTAGACTTACTTGTAAAATAGGACGTGTGCGTTCAATAATGTAATAATACAAAGAATATATATACATGTATACACACATATATGTACATACTTACATCTACATGTGTATATACATGCATATCAGGGTACAGGACGTTAGAACAATAAACTACAGACAACGGAACGAACACATAGGAAAACGGAAAGCCCCTTGGAATATCCCTTCATCAGCTGTCTCTATTCTATCTAGACGTTTCGAAGACAAACGTCTAGATAGAATAGAGACAGCTGATGAAGGGATATTCCAAGGGGCTTTCCGTTTTCCTATGTGTTCGTTCCGTTGTCTGTAGTTTATTGTTCTAACGTCCTGTACCCTGATATGCATGTATATACACATGTAGATGTAAGTATGTACATATATGTGTGTATACATGTATATATATTCTTTGTATATATATATATATATATGACTAATGCCTTTGGCAATGTGCCGTGCTCAAGTAGTAGACCTATCAAGCCAAGTGAAATCGTAGTCGTGGCAGATACTGGTGTTACACAAGTGGCACTCATGCCAGTGACAATAAAAGCACCCATTACTCTCTTGCAGTGGTTGGCATTAGGAAGGGCATCCAGCTGTAGTAACCATGCCAAACCAGACTGGAATCTGGTGTAGCCCCTCAGCTTGTCAGCTCTGGTCAAATCATCCAACCCATGCTAGCATGGACGGCAGAAAATGATGATGATTATGTATATATATATATATATATATATATATATATATATATATATATATATATATATATATACTCTTGAGAGAGAGGGAGCGAATGAGAGCGCAGATTATTGAGTGATTGATTGTACTGATAGTATTAGACTTTATTACCCCTGAGCCAATTAAAGGCATGATATTCATATTCCTCACGAAATCTCGTCTTACTTTTTTTCCTTCCAATTTTCAGAGAATGGATTTCACACTTGTCTTGAATTATAATTAAATAAGAAAGTAATATTTTCGTATCAAAACCATTATGAATAAAGAGTCAAATTAAGCGGGAAAGATTTCCAGGGAATGTAATTACGTATGAACTTATTGATTTTAGAGCTCTAAGTTCTAAATATCCATTACAAACACCAAAAAACTGTTAAGCTTGTTGATGATAACGATGATGATTAGCACAATGACGACGACAACGACGCAGAGACATCGATATATCACATGATAGATTTTAAAAGTCCTATCATCATCACCACCACCACCATCATTGTAATCATCACCATCGACATCATTATCATCATCCTCCTCATCACCATCATCGACATCATTATCTTCATCCTCCTCATCATCACCATCACGACCACCACCTTTACCATCATCGTCGTCGTAGTCATGGCCATTTCTTTGCACTGGTACAAGTCGAAAATACGCACACACACACATATATATAAACAAACAAATGCACATTTACGGTGCCTTGCCCTATAAATACGAATCTATTTGGCAACAACTTTTTTCTCTTTTTAATTTCTAGCGTACCGGTCAACTATCGATTTGTACGACGCGCGGCTATAGATGAAAATGAACTGTTTGAATGGTAAAGCTGTTAAGAACCAGCTCTGCTCGTTACGCCGCTACTGTCCATGGCGGCATGTATCAGTGTCACTTGGCTAGTAGCGGCTTTCAGCTTTTAACATATTTATCATTTTATCTTAAAATTCTTCGCCTCACACATTATACGGCTATTTTCTTTACGTTTATTAATAAACACCGATCTGGATATATATCCACTCTTTAAGTTTTCTATTTCTTTCAAGCAGTGACTATATTATATCACATGAATAGATTCATTGTATTAGTTGACACGTAAGTGTATGCATCGATGTATTTAGACAGCTGTACACATATTTAAAAGAAATAAACATACACGCATACAAATATATCTATTCATTAATACGATAAATATATTTTGAAACTCTTCGTAAGTAACCGTAAACAAATTAATACGACAAAACCACAACTGAAAGTGTGGTGCAGGATCATAAGAACAAGAAAAGGAACGGACCGAGTAGAAAACCATTTGAAACGACTAGGTGAGACCTTTTTCTTTTTCGGTTTTCCTGATTTTTCTGTGAGCATGAAATCAACTGTTTTCTATAATATCCATGCTGGTATAATTCACCATACGCATGCTGACTTAATTTCAGCTGGTCTGTTTTTTCTCATTTGTAACATTCTGTTGTACCAGTTTTTTAAAAATAAACTTTAAGGACAACCTTTCAGTAATATTTAGGCTAATCCTTAAGACGATATTCAACCAGTTAAGTAGTAAGTTCTTTCAATACAGTTCTCTGCATTTTCCTAGAAAACTCTTCAATCATAATCGATTTGTTAGAACTTAATTTTTATGTCTTCAGTTTTATAAACGCAATATTTTCCTATTAAAGTTAGTGCATCTTATTTTTAAAACCCTGGATCGTCTGGCATTTGTTAAGGGAACATATCCAGCCACCAGCAAATTTTAAAAAAATTTCATCAACGTTTCTCTTTGATAATCTTGGTCTTTGATATTGCTTTCCAAGTACACAACTTGTCGCGTTATCTTTATGCTGCGAATTTTGGAGGTTAGCTGTCTATTAGGTAATTAAACTTAAATATAATGACTTTAACAGTATTAGGTTATAACATGTTCCGTTCAAAAGTATCATTTCTTTTAACTGATTCCTATACAGTCTTTAGAAGGCAAGGAAGATTATTATTGTTACGTACTGAAAATTTGTCATTTCAATTTATCTGCTTAAGTTAATTTACATGTGACTACATGCGTGTGAGTAGGTATTTCGTCATTTTCTTTTCCACTTGAAACTAGTTAAAAGCGAAAAGATAAAAGAAAGGAAAAAAAATACAACAACAAAAAGGCCACACGTTTTTGTTTTCTTTCTTTTATCCCATGACTGAAATCTAAAAGAAGAGAAGCGAAAAGGTGGTGTGACTTTTCTGTGAGTGTGCACATGCATAACACGGCATTTATCAGGTGGTTTTATCTCAATTCATTCCCTTGTTACGTGTCATCACCTTAGTTATTCTTACAACAGACCTCTCACAATTTAGGTTTTGTTTTTAGATATGGTATAATATTTTCAATAATTACTCTATTATAAAGTCTTCAATTGTGAATATACTTGCCTATCTATAACAGTTTCTATGGAGCAGCAAGCAACATGCCTACTTAGCATATGTTTTAAACGTGATCATAATGTGGATCTAGTTTTGTATTTCATTAATTTTTACCTATCCTTAAATTTCTTCTCGAATAATTACAATATTTTTTGTTATCAGCCCCTTTCAAAGATTAATCTTTTCTTTAGTTAGCTGGCGATCCCTTTTATCTTAAATTATACCCCTCCATAAAACTTTGGAATTTGATTGATTAGAAATTTTTCATAGGTGTGGCAGATCTCAGTGTTAAGGTCATATCACTAATTGTTTCCATGTTTCTGAGAACTACATCCTTGTTTTATTATCATTATCACCCTGACGAACAAATTCTCTAAAAAAAAAAAAATATCCAACTAAAGTGTTGCAATTAATTTTTATTTACTCCAAGTAACAGCTGTTTTTCTTGACCAACTTTTCAACATGTTTAGATTTCTAGTTATTTCTATCCTCGTCTTTTCTTAACAGTTTCTTAGATTTAATTCGTCAATGCTTGATTCAGTCAGTTTAAACAGTCAACACGTCAATTCTATCAATCAGTACTCTCATTTAATTTCTTGCATTCTCTCTTTTTTTTTTATACTACTTTTCCTGTTTAACTTTTGCTTGTATTAGAAGGTAATTTATTAGGTTGTTTATTTCCCATTCTTTTAATTCCTAATTTGTCACTTGTTTAGATATATCAGTTGGTAATGCTTGTCGGATAAAAAACTCGCGCAGATATTAAAGAAATATCCAACAGAATCATCTGAAGATAAACCAGTCTTATGACTGAGACTTCAAAGATGACTTATTTCAAGTTACTTGACTTTGTTAAAATGAACTGAATACAGCAGCTTAGTATGAGATTGGAATATATTTTTATAAGTTTTTTTAATTTTTATAGCCCTCTTTAAATTCTGTTATAGTTGTACTAGAAATTCAGCACCAACATTTTGTATCTTTTAAACTGCCTTATCAATTATACTGAAGTCATTTGTTTTCTTTCACCTATGACTTTTCAAAATATTCAAGTTTATTATCAGTAAATTAATCCTGTTCAGCTGAGTAACTCTCAGTCTTTGAGAAGTTTACAGTTGGTTATGTACTTTTATATGTTGCACATAGAGGAAATAATAATTATTAGTGATTTAATGAAAAACATAATAGAATGTATTCTTAGGATGTTTAATCTACATTATGTTCATTTTGTTGGTTTGTGGAATTGATTACTTCATTTGATAATCATCATACTGTTGTATTTCAATGAATGTAATTTTAATTGACATTTACTATTAAATTGAACAGTTTGTTTTTCTACACACATCATCATCATTATTATTTTATCCATGTCTCCTTTGTATTCTGCAATTGGTTGGATAGGGATGTTATGGTCTGAATCAGTTGTTATTTGGAGTTATTGCCCTCTTAGATGAATCAAAGACCATATTTCAAATCTTCCATTTGGGGTACAATTATTTATTTATTTTTGGTTATCTGCTCTTCCTGTCACCAACCACCTCACAGAGTGCACCAGGTGCATTTTATTGTGGCACCAGCATCAGAGAGGTTGTCATAACCATGACAAGGCTGAATGGTTCTCATGACTCTATATTGTCTCCAATTGTTCAGCATCCACTCTACAGAGTGTACTGGGTGCATTTTATCATGATACCAGTGCTAGGTTGCCTAGTATTCCTCAAAAGTCTCCTCTACTCATCATTTAAAGCAACATGACTAAGGGGTAAATCGAAGAAAGTGTGATGTCAAAAAGAAGAACCAGAGTGAGAATGCAGGGGAGGGAGAGTGATTGGAGCAAGAGGGTAATAGATGAGGTTGAAAAGAGACACATTGATGACACAGTTCCATGTTTGCTGATAAATGATTAGTAAAATCCTGGGCAAAGATGAGAATGATGGATGTCAGTAATATGTTACTTGGCAGGGAAAGGCAATGATGGCTAGCTGTACAAAAGGGTAATGGTGTATCAGATAATCAGATCTAATGCCATCCCTTGTCAGAAGATGAATGATAGATTAAAAGGTGCTAAAAAGGAGGAGACAAGCATTATCAGCATAATAGGCAAAAGACCCAAATGTAGACCTGTTATACATTTCAAAGTCCATCACTATCACGATTTTTAAAGTTTGTTTCTTGCACAGGTGGACAAGTTTTCTCCAGTACCATGTGTTGACTATTGTTGTGGTCCTTGTCACTTCCTATGTGAAGTTCGGTATCTTGAGATCAGCCTTCACCACTTCATCCTGTCTTTTCTTAGATCATTCTTTTCCACAGATTCACTCATCACTTCGTTAACTGTCATTCTGTATCTGCATCATTTGCTCATCCCAGCATAATCTTCTCTTTCATCTGATTTCTTTTAGATCCAGTTTTTTCCTTGGCTCATTTATGTTGTTTCATTCATATGCACCAGCATTGCACATTCAATGGAACATGCTCATTTCATGTCTTTCTATCCTTCACAAATCTTCTGCATTCAAAGCCTAACCCTCACTACTGTGTAGCATTGTACTTTGGACACAAGCGTTATACAATCTGCCCTTTCACTCTAAGAGACAAAAATCCTTTGTTATCAGCAAAGACATAATTCCCTGAACTTTACCACTTTGTTTTCTTAGACTGGCTACTATGCTTTTGGAGCACCCACCTTAACTTTTAATTAGGTCACATAGATAACAAAAGCTATCAACTACTTCTTGGGAGCCTTCATATATTTGAAAATCTATTTCACATGTACTATTAGTGCTTCTGTGCATCTACTGTATATATAATCTACCTTTTCTATTAGGCTTCCTCTAATACTCCAACATATCTTGTGAGTATGCCATATGGAATTTCTGACTACTCTTTCGTTACCATCTGGATTCCTGTCTTCTTTCCTACTTAAAATTTTACTGTTTGCTAAGTTTGGTTTGAGGTCACTCATTTTTAGGTTTTTACTTCCATGTTTGGGATTTCTTTCCCACATTTACTACAGATTCATGGTTTAACACTACTAGAACTAGGTCATCAGCATACAGGAGTTTCTATAAGGGTTCTCAATGCTTGATTAATTATATGAGATATCTACATATGATTTATATGTATATTGTTGGTTTCAGAGGGCATCTGAAGGCTAAGGCCACTGCCACTTTCTCTGGACTTAGCCAGAAAATATCACCATTCTAAGTTTTACATTTATTTTTCAAATACACCACTTTTCCAAATCTCAAAGTTGCTTCTTTCAACCAGTGTTCTCAATTCAACCCTGACTGTTTCTCTTCAGGTCTTCCTTGGTCAGTCCCTGGTATTCGGTCTGCTGTCTCTGCTGCACATGTGTATGTGCTTCAGATAAATTTTTCTATGGTTTAGTCAATATTGGAAGGGCAACTCCCATGATCTTTTCCCAGGGCCTTTGATATTGGAGGAGCTGGAAAGGGAAAAAGGATCTATGACTCATAAGTTTCTGCAGGGCATCACGATATGCAGTTACCCTCTGGCTGGGGACCTGGAAAAAAAGCCAAAAGCAGAGTGGACTCTATTAAGGAACTCAAGAACCAGATAGTGGTGTTAAACCAGACATCAAATACAATCCACCAATAGGCTTTCACATAAGTTCCAGTTACCCAGATTCACTTATAAGCCTTAGGTTAATTCAAGGCCATAGTAGAAGATGCTTGTCCAACTTGTTCTTCATTAAGGTTGAAATTAGAAACACATGGTTGTGAAGTGAACTTAACTATTTGTCCATACTTGCGTTCGTAATGTTTGTGTGTGTGAATGTGTTATCAACTGCTAACATAAGCATACACTTATATGATTTATGTGTAAGTAGAGGCCTTTTATAGACAAACAATAACCATTCTATGAAATATATTTCTCTTCCTTACTGTGCATTGTTATTTTATGACAACAGTGCTACTACATTATATGAATTGTGATAAAGTTTGTCAGAAACAATAATATAGCTTTAATATTGTAATATAATGATAATATAAGCATCAATTTTTTAAGCCTATTCTTTTTTCCATCTAAAATTTTTCGATGGAAAATAACAATAGTGTCACTCATGAAACCCACACTATGTATCTATTGCGTGCCAAGCAACCGTGTTAGTGGTGAAAATGCTGAGCACTTGTTTCTCTCTTCTAAAAGTAGGTACTATGGATGATGATTATTTTTTTACATTTTTTTTTCAGTTTTAGCTGTACTATTTTGTTTTTGTCTAGGAGGGCAGTTACTTCAGATAAGAACTAACTCAGATTGTGACGTCCCATGCAACCCATGCCGACATGGAAAAGCAGACGTAAAATGACAATAGGTAATTCATCAGTCACCTAGCACTAGCACATCCTCTGTGTATGCAACATAGCAAGGTATTTTGCTCTGTTTAAATACTTGCAATGAAAAATAAACCCAGGAATCAAATTTTGATGTAAATGGTATTAGGTATTATAAACACCAATTTGATACAAAATGGCTACAGCTTTATTGATGTAACACAGACCATATATCCAATGAGAAAAGAAAAATAGCTGGCTCTCTGTTGTGTAATGGGTAATGAGGTTTCTTGGCAAGATCTCTTCTCCTTCAGATTGGTGCTTATAATCTTTAATAACCAATGTAAAACCTCAGAAGATTTATCTCTATAAAATTAAGAGGACATGTATCAATTTTAATTCAGAATAGTTGCTTACCTCTGCTGCCTGCTTTCACCACTTTTTAGGGTGACTATTCACTCTCTCCTTTCCTTCTCTTATGCATTGATATAAATGTTCTTTTACACTGTAAAGTTCTTCAGACTGTCCCAGTTTCCTAGACAGGTTGCCTTGATTATACTTAAGCTTTTGATACCTACCTGCCCATGGCTACCCTTGGTTCTGTCATGTAAACTTCCTGTTTTAAAGTGACTTACATTAAATCCTTCCATCAAAATTTCATGTTAATTTATGTTCTAGATTCCAACTTAATAATGGTAAAGTTATTTTATTAAAAATTTCATAATTTTGGCCGTTACCAGTACCTCCTGACTGGCCTTCGTGCTGGTGGCACGTAAAAGCACCCACTACACTCTCGGAGTGGTTGGCGTTAGGAAGGGCATCCAGCTGTAGAAACTCTGCCAAATCAGATTGGAGCCTGGTTTAGCCATCTGGTTCACCAGTCCTCAGTCAAATCGTCCAACCCATGCTAGCATGGAAAGCAGACGTTAAACGATGATGATGATGATGAAAGACTGTGTTTTCCAACAGAAATAGGATTAAAGAAGTCAAGTGGAAGCAGAGTTCCTAAAACGTGTTCGGAGGTGTAAAGGGGGAGATAACTGAAATAAACAGAACTAGTGTTAATATACCTTGTGTTCTGGTTGTAGCATGACATCCGAGCTATCCACAAGTTAAAAGGAATTATGAAATAGAAATAAAAATGAGATTGGGTTATAAGAGAGAAGTCAAATTGTGATAGATTACAGGCAAGCAAAACAGATGAGAAAATATGGACTCTACTAGCATTGATGGAGAAATAAATAAGAGACTGCAGAAAGGCAGATGGTATTCTTAGTATTGTAATAAAAGAGAAAATGAATGTGGACAGGATTCATCAGCAGAAGGACAAACAACAGTTGATCAAAAATCACCACAGATTATCTACCAATGACTATAAAAAGTAAAATGAAGAAGAGATTGTGGAAGAAATGGCAAGATGAGATCAAGAAATACTCACTGGCAACTGACAACATAAAGCATGAGAGTAAAGAAAAAGTGGGGTGGGATTGGCAACGGTTTGTGAAGGGTTCCATCCAGCAGTGGATTGCCAGTAGCTGACTATAACAATCTTTTAATATCTTGTTCTCTATAATAATAGCCAACATAAATGTTGGTTTGTTGGTTGATTTTCTCCAGTCCTGCTTTACATTGTATGGAGAGACAAGGGTATTGGAGAGAAACAATCATAGAGACATAGGAGGAGGAGGAAGAGAAGGAGTAAGTGACAGTAGTTATGGGAGGACATGGCTGTGTGGTAAGAAGTTGCTTCCCAACCACATGGTGCCAGGTTCAGTCCTGCTGCATGACACCTTCTGCTATAACCTTGAGCCAACCAAAGCCTTCTGAGTGGATTTAATAGATGGAAACTGAAAGAAGACCGTTGTATATAAATATATATGTATATATACATATCTATCTATATATGTGTGTTTGTCTTTGGTCTACCCATCACAACTTGGCAACTGGTATTGGTGTGTTTATGTTCCTGTAACTTAATGACTCAGCAAAATGAGAACTAGGTTTATGGGTAATATTCTAGTCTACAATAATCTAGCTGTTTAAATAATTATTGAAATACTAAGTTGTACCAAAAATAAAATGAAATGGCTAAAGTATTTTAGTATAATCTAATAGGTAGGTGGGCTCCGAAAGGGGTCTCAGGGAGTAGTATCCCTGCCTTTCTGAGCTAGACTTCCACCACGTTTCTTAAAAATCATGGTAGAGGCTTTGGTCTCAGGACCACTCATGTCTAGAAACTGAGGTTGGGGGTAAGCAAGATCATGCTCCCCGTAGAAAATCCAGCTCTAAAAAATCCTCATGATAGCTAAGGAGAATGGGCACCAGCCAGACCAAAGGCTGGAGTGGGCTGCACCTGCCTACCTCGGTTGCTATGGCATTGAGGTAGATCCAGCCACTCCCGTTAACGAGGACAAAACCTGGATTTAAAACATTGGATGATGATGATGATGAAATATCGTTATTTCTACTGATAAAACTTATGCTTAATACTGTTATGTTACAAGTCAAGCTACAATTTGTATTTCACTCTGTAATTAGATGACATAGCGATAAGGCATCATTCTTGAACATTTGTTTGTTTAACCCAGGTGAGCCCTGATCAATAGCACTCCAGCTGTGGCCATCCCATCTTGTTTCAGGTACATCTTTCAGTGTGTACTTCCTTTATTTTTTTTAGCAAGTTACGTAACTACATAGGCCTTCTGAACACTTAATGTGTTCTGCTAACCCAGAGAAATATCTACATTATCTCATACAGTCATGTTAAACACAGATTGTATCTGCATTTGTTTGTCAGTTGTATATGTATGGCTGTGTGGTCATGATGTTCACTTTGCAACAATGTAGTCGTGGGTTCAATCCCATTGTGCAGCACTTAGGACAAGGGTCTCTCCTACAGCCTGCAGAATTTGGTAGATGAAAATGCTGTTGCCCTGCTTAACACCACAGTCAGGCACTTGATGCTTTTGCCAGCCTCTACTCTGTTGTAAGCATTCTAGCTGGGTCTCTGATCAGAGGCTAACTTCTGTTTTTGCCCCTGATTTAACCCTAAAAAAGCAAACCACATATGAACAGTAGAAAGGTTCAATACATAACACTACAAATAAATCTACATTTAGTAAATACACATGCTGGTTTTCACACTGTTACTTAAGTTCTTTTTGTTAGACATTCCAGTTGTCATATACTGTAACCATTTGAACAGTAGCAGAACTGAGGCAGATGGTTGTTCGGACCATGACTGTTTCATTGGTCATCAAAAGGAAACTATTTTTTTATTCAATAAAAATTGGTTTTATCTGTTACTTTAACTGCACTAACATACACACATTTGTAAATTGTAGTTATAATTTAATAAGTTTCAATTTCAAATAAAAGCTATAAATTCTACTTCTATTGAGTACGTTTTTCTCTGGTTTGTAAGTACAAATGTTTACTTCTAAATATTTGATTTTTTTTCTTAATGGTTTCTATCATTAAGCTGTTGACCATGTTGGGGCAGCATTTTTATGGGTTTTAGTCATTTATATAAACCCTATTTTATTTATCAATTTCTATTTATTGAATGAGTAGTGGGTGCTTTTACGTGCCACCGGCACGAGGGCCAGTCAGGCAGTTCTGGCAATGACCACGCTCAAAAGGTAGCATGTAAAAATAACTTTTGAGTGTGGTCATTGCCAGAACCGCCTGACTGGCCCTTGTGCCAGTGGCACGTAAAAGCACCCACTACACTCTCAGAGTGGTTGGTGTTAGGAAGGGCATCCAGCTGTAGAAACTTTCCAGATCAGATTGAGCCTGGTGCAGCCTCTGGCTTACCAATCCTAAGTCAAACCGTCCAACCCATGGAAAGCAGACTTTATACTATGATGATGATGAATGACTAAGTTCTCTTGAATTAAATCATTTAAAAAATTTAATGTATTTGATGGATTGAATTACCACAAAGTATTTATATCCACACACACCTATCTATATTTGTAATGGCTTTCTGTTCAGTTTTCATCTGCCAAATATCACTCACAACTTGAGGTTATGGTAGAAGACCCTTCCCCATGGTGCCTCGCAGTGAAGTCAGTCCATGAACTATGTTTGTGATGCTGGCTTTTCAGTGTTGCCTTTATACCCAGTAAATAAATATAGCTACATATTCAATGTGGCCTATTGCTTTGTGAATATAGCTTCCTATACGACGCCTTAGTCAAGATTAAGATTAGGTAATGTGATATAGTGAGTGTTGTCTGCAACATTCTCCATTTACTATGTCCTATATTTTAAATATTTTAGTAATTTTTTTTGTAGTCCTTCATATATAATCTTGTGTAGTAGTACTAAGATCCTCTCTAGTTCTTAATTTAGACCTTGATTTATCTTTGATCTGTAACAGTTTTGTATTAAACATTTGTTTTGGCCTCTGTCTTTTGCAGTTTTAATATATTCTTTCTTTATCATCATTTGAGACCCCTTATGCAGTTACTTAACCTGTTAGGAATGGCAGCCAAATATTCCTCTATTTAGGATGTCAGGATGTAATTCCTCACATCACAGTCTAAATCTTAAACAAAAAAAAAAAAAACTCCAAAAAGCAAATGATGTAATGGATATCTTTGGCATACAGTTATATGGGTGGTCATAATTGGAGCATCTTTGATCATAGGTTACCTTCGTTAAGGCTTATCCTGGTGCTAAGCAATATCATTAACAGTCACTCTGGTTGTATCTATCTCTTTCTTATGATTGAAGGATTGTTGTTTTCTTTTTGTCCTCATCACGTTTTCTAATTAATTTATAAAATGTACTATTTTCTATTGTTAAAAATTTTTATGAGTGGCTGTGTTGTAAGAAGCTTGCTTCCCAACCACATGGTTCCGGGTTCAGTCCCACTGCGTGTCACCTTGGGCAAGTGTCTTCTACAATAGTCTTGGGCTGTCCAAAGCCTTATGAGTGGATTTGATCGATGGAAACTGAAAGAAGCCTGTCGTATATATATGCATTTGTGTGTCTGTTTGTTGCCCAACCATTGCTTAACAACTAATGTTGGTGTGTTTACATCCCCGTAACTTAGTGGTTCAACAAAAGAGACCGATAAAATAAGTTCTAGGATTACAAAGAATAAGTCCTGGGCTTGATTTGTTCGACTAAAGGTGGTGCTCCAGCATGGTTGCAGTCAAATGACTGAAACAAGTAAAAAAATAAAAGAATTATTTTGTAATAATTATCTCCATTGATGGACTCACATTTTCTCTCACTGACTTTATGAGAGGGACCATCGTCATATCAAGTCCACTTTCCATGCTGGCATGGGTGGATGACTTGAGACAAAGTCATTTCTTGTAGGATCACATCTTGCTCAGACATCACAGTTTTGGTGTGGTTTTATGGATAGATGCCCTTCCAAACATGAACCACCTTTTCAGAGTGCAAAGTAAAAAAAAAAGTAAAGTTTCCTTTGCAAGTCGTATAGACACATAAGGGCTAGTTTCCCAGTTTATATATTCCCTGGATGGGATGCCAGTCCATTGCAGGATTATTCATTTATGCCAGCTGAGTGAACGGAGGCAATGTGAAATGAAGTGTTTTGCTTAAAAATATAACACTTCGCCTGGTCCAAGAATCAAAACCACAATCTTGTGATCATGAGTCCAACACCCTAACCACAAAAACGCATGCCTCCGCTTTCAGAGTGTACTGGGTATATTTTTTCATGGCTTTTGTATGGGAGAGTTTGTCATACTCTCAAAACTTAGGAATTTTCAACCTTGTGTTGTCGCAACTTTGTTTGCCTACCATTTACAGTGTATACAGATATATAGAAGTATAGAAATATAGAAAAGTAGATCTTAAATCAATGATGATGAATATGTGTATATATGAATGTATGTGCATGGAGATTTCTGCGGGACAACCTGTTGAAAGCCACCGACCAGATTTGTGGGTGGTGTAAGGTCCCCTCCCGACCCAGAGTAACGTGGTGGTGGAACAAGGAGGTAGACAGGGCTATTAGACAAAAGAAACAGGCTTGGAAGGACTGGAAGAACGGTGGTAGCAGGGAATTGTACCAATGTGCCAGAAGGGAGGCTAGGCGACAGGTTTATTTAGCCAGAGGGGAAGCAGATAAGGAAAGATTTGCCAATGTTCTGCGCCGTGAGGACCAAAGACTCGAGGTATTTCGTGTTGCAAGACAGTGTAGGAGAGAGAATAGTGATGTTGTAGGAGAGAAATGTGTTCGCATGGATGATGGTACGCTTGCATTAAATGAGGATGCAAAGAAAGAGGTCTGGAGATGCCACTATGATAGATTGCTTAATAAAGAGAATGAATGGGAGAAAGAGAGCCTGCCGTATGTCGACCCAATAGAGGGACCAGCTATCCGAGTTGATAGTACCAGCGTAGATAAAGCAATTAAGAGTATGAAGACCGGGAAAGCCCCCGGCCCATCAGGAATCACTGCAGAGATGCTCAAAATATCTGGCAGTGTTGGCTATAGCCTAGTCACCCGTATTACGAACCAGGTGATACACGAAGGAGTCATACCCAATGACTGGTGTAGCAGCATCATAGTCAACTGCTACAAAGGTAAAGGTGACGCTTTAGATACAAATAATTACAGAGGCATCAAGCTGTTAGATCAGGTTATGAAAGTTACAGAGAGGGTCATAGCCCAACTAATTAGGGAGCGAATCAATTTAGATGAGATGCAGTTTGGGTTCGTGCCAGGTAAAAGCACTACTGATGCCTTATTTCTAGTGAGACAGTTGCAGGAGAAATACCTAGCCAAGGATAAACCTCTGTACCTGGCTTTCGTTGACATGGAGAAAGCCTTTGACAGGGTCCCCCGATCCCTTATCTGGTGGTCAATGAGGAAACTTGGGATAGAAGAATGGTTAGTGAGAGCTGTGCGAGCCATGTACAGAGATGCTGCCAGTAAGCTGAGGGTTGGAAATGAGTACAGCAATGAATTCCGGGTAGAGGTAGGGGTCCACCAAGGTTCCGTCCTCAGCCCCCCTCTTATTTACCATAGTCCTCCAGGCAATCACAGAGGAGTTCAAGACAGGTTGCCCTTGGGAGCTCCTCTATGCTAGAGGAGAAGTTTCAGGTGTGGAAGCAAGGTCTAGAATTGAAGGGCCTTAGAGTCAACCTAGCTAAAACCAAAATCCTAATAAGTAGGAAGGTAGATAAAACACAAACCCCTTCAGGTAGATGGCCCTGGTCAGTATGTAGAAAAGGAGTAGGTAGTAACTCTATAAGATGTACCCGGTGCAAGCTATGGACACATAAGAGGTGCAGCAACATCAAAGGCAGGTTAACTAGCAAGTTAGTTTTTGTTTGTGGCAGATGTTCAGGTGCAATAAAGACTGCAAACAAACAGGAAACAACTTCTATCTCATTCCAGGGTGAAAAACTAGAGGTAGTCGATAGCTTCCGCTATCTGGGCGACCAAGTTAGTAGTGGGGGTGGGTGCGCTGAAAGTGTAGCTGCTAGAATAAGAATAGCCTGGGCAAAGTTTAGAGAGCTCTTACCCCTGCTGGCGACAAAGGGACTCTCACTCAGAGTAAAAGGCAGACTGTATGACGCATGCGTACGAACAACCATGCTACATGGCAGTGAAACATGGGCTGTAACTGCTGAGGACATACGTAAGCTCGCAAGGAATGAAGCCAGTATGCTCCGTTGGATGTGTAATGTCAATGTGAATACCCGTCAGAGTGTAAGTATCTTGAGAGAAAAGCTGAACATTAGAAGCATCAGTTGTGGCGTGCAAGAGAGACGATTGCGCTGGTATGGACATGTGGTGAGAATGGAGGAGGATAGCTGCGTGAAAAAGTGCCGCACCCTAACAGTTGAGGGAACCCGTGGAAGAGGTAGGCCCAGGAAGACCTGGGCTGAGGTGGTGAGGCAAGACCTTCGTACATTGGGCCTCACCGAGGCGATGACTACGGACCGAGACCTTTGGAAATGTGCTGTGCGTGAGAAGACCCGGCAAGCCAAGTAAGATCGTTGCCAGTGCCCCTGGACTGGTTCTTGTGCGGGTGGCACATGAGATGCACCATTTTGAGCGTGGCCGTTGCCAGTACCGCCTGACTGGCTCCTGTAGGATTTTCGAGCAAGATCGTTGCCAGTGCCCCTGGACTGGCTTGTGCGGGTGGCACATAAAAGACACCATTTCGAGCGTGGCCGTTTTCGTGCGGGTGACACGTAAAAGCACCCACTACACTCTCTGAGTGGTTGGCGTTAGGAAGGGCATCCAGCTGTAGAAACTCTGCCAAATCAGACTGGAGCCTGGTGTTGCCATCCGGTTTCACCAGTCCTCAGTCAAATCGTCCAACCCATGCTAGCATGGAAAGCGGACGTTAAACGATGATGATGATGATGATGATGATATATATATATATATATATATATATATATATATATATATATGTATAGATATATATAGATATACATACACTTATATGAGAAGGTGCTGAAAAGTTCCTGGCTTTGGGTAAATGAAAATACAGGAGGATCAGTTCATTATGATTTTATTCAACATATTCTCCTCTCAGATTCATACACTTATTGCAGTGGTCCTCCAGTTTTTATAAGCCCTGTAAAAAAAAACTTGAAAAGATGGGCCTCCAGCCAGGCCTTTCACAATACCCTTAAAGCCAGGAACTTTTCAGCACCCCCTTGTATGCACACACACACACATGCCTCATTGCTTTTGGTGCCTAATCAATTTCTTAGATCACTTTTGTGCTCACTCTTTCATCCCCTGTCAAATTACAATTGAACACATATTGTGCAATTTTTACTCAACTCATTTTTCTCAAGACATTGCTGCTGGCTATCTGGATAATTTCCTTGTTCTACATCAAGTATACAAAACTTACATAAAACCTACCGTTGGTCTGGAAATTGAGTATTTCTTTGTTGTAAATCTGTATAACGATTTATTAACTCTTTTCAGTATTGCATATCTGATACTGTCCTGTTTGGCTAAGTCATAATGTAAGAAATAGGTTTTCTTTTCATCATTAAAATGTGGATATGTTTTATTTGTTGATGGGTAAAAATATCCTATTTCAGTAACTAACATTATAAATATTGTCTTTCTTTTTTTTTACTAGGTGTTATACTTAGTAAAAAAATAACAAACAATTCACACACAAACTATATATGAACTATATACTTGGAAGAAAAGAAAAATCTTGTTAAATAGAACACAGCTTGTATTATATCTACATTATTGCTTGTTATAAATTGATGCCACTGGCTGCATATATAAAAACAGTTATTCTTTTGTTAAACCTCTTTTAGAGCAAGGTTTCATGTAACCTTTTTTTTTTTTATATATATATAATTGTATTTTACATTATAAAGACTAATGGTGAAGAGGATTGACCTGCAAGAGTCCTGTGTCACTCTCACATAAAAGCACTTGTGCTGGTGCCATGTAAAAGTGCCTGTGTGGTGCCACATAAAAGCACCCAGTACACACTGTAAAGTGGTTGGCATTAGGAAGGGCTTCCGGCCATAGAAACCATACCAAATCAGACTGGAGCCTGGTGCAGCTCTCCGGCTTGCCAGCCTTGATCAAATCGTCCAACCCATGCCAGCATGGAAAACAGACATTAAATGATGATGATGATGATGATGATGGTGGTGGTGATACAGGGTGTTTGAGATAAATATTTTGCCTAAAAGGAAACAAAAAACAAAAAAACTATCCCATCCAAAACTAGAAATATTTTTTAAAAATCAAAAGATATCAACTAGATTATGAAGATAACAGTTTATTCAAACTAGCCACCTTCAGCTTCCACCATGGCCTCAAGCTAGCTTTAGAACCTGGCTTATGTGTTCCTCGATGTGTCCCTGGGAAGGTCTTTGAACACCTCCTTGATGTTTGCCACAAGCTCAGCCTTGGCGTTGCAGACGGAGCAGTTGGTGTCTTTCTTAACTGCACTCCTCATGTAGTCTGAACACCCTATAAAAATCACCCCCATCCCACATAATATCTGAATACTTTATGTGTTTAAATAAATTTAAATGGGAAACAATTAAAGAATATATTATTTTCTACTTATGAAACTGTATTTTTGAAGAAATGATTTCTAAATAAGAACTTTTAATAACTGCAATTTTCCAACATAAATTGTCTCTACATTGTTTGTCTGAGAGTGAGGTAGGTGGGGAAAGTGTATTTGTGTGAGAGAAAGATTTTGGGAGAGCTGAAATAAGTGAAAAGAAATGAGCTGATAAATGGATTTTATGGAAATATGAAAACACACGTGGGAGAAAAAAAATCTCTCAAAATAAGAGAAAATATATATATAAACCTAGAAGCAGTTCTCTCCCTTTAAGGAAACTTCACCCACTCTCTCACTCTCTCTCTTTCTCTCTTTGTCTCTCTCTCTCTCTCTCACAACTAAAAGCAGCAGCAGTTCAATGTGAAATAACCACGTGTAAAAGAAAAATTACGTTTGACCTAGTAAACTGACAATATGTCAGCACCTCACATTAACATTTCTCTACTTCTACTTCATTGCAGTATTACCAGTTTTTTAACATCGCTTTTCTTGAATCCTCCTTGTTTTACCTTAAGGTTGAAGCTCAAACTTGGGACTTTTCTTCATGCATTTTCTGGGATGATTTCCAAATTGAACAATATAAATATTTCATTTTTATTCAAAATATGAATAGAAATATATTTTACAAAAGAAAGACAACGAAAAAAGTGGAGCAGGATGGGGGGGGGGGGGGAGAAGAGAAAGAAAAAACAGCAATGCTGTTCCAAGTGCTTCAATTAGTTGCAAACCACAAGGTTCAATGGAACCTACTGAAGCTAGCCAGCATGCTCACAGCATTACCATGGATGATGGTGAGGCTAAGGCATTGGAAAAGCTAAGCACCCTCATGGGCATCACCTGACATCTCTGTGAGGTGAGCTGCCAACGATGTCAAGAACTTCGCCATTAGTGGCCCATCCCTCCAAACGTCTCCATTGCCACAAGTTGGAAGAGATAGTTCACTGTCAGGTCTCAATACTTCAGGATTTTGTTCTGTTCGGCTACAGAAGCAGTGACCTTCCCATTTATCACAGCATCCAGAATGTGGGAAGGAGCAAAAGAGTCACAGACCATGGCGTCCCAGATGAAGCACCTACCTCTTACCCAGTGACAGAAGGTAAGACCATCTGGTCTCTTCCCATCACTTCTGGATAATCCTGCCAGCTCCAGAACTGAGAGGATATTAATCTGAGCCCGGCCCCACTTAATGATTAAGTTTAGCTTGATGTGACAGTTAAAACAACCAGCATTTAAGCAGCAAGACAGACCATGAAGACCTGTGGGATTGAGGGACCTACCACAAGATTTGTTGAGAAATGGTGAGGTTGTTTCATGGGATCACGTTTCACTTACTAACACTGGTCAACAAATTTATACTCTTTCCTTGTTCCAAAGATGAAACTAGTTAATTTTTTCTAATTTTAGATTGCTGATTACAAAAATCACATTAAATTTTTAATTTCAAAGATCAGCTAAATTTTTGATTTATGCTGTCATACTCCCTTACAGATTTTCAATAGGAATATGGCACAGTTGAGAGCATTGATTGCATCATCTCGATAAAAGAGTAGGCTACGAGTATATAAGAGATATATGGCAATCATCCATATAAACACATCAATGTTTCTCAACCATTTTTTGCTTATAGACCCCTGTGATTCCTATTTTAAAAACATGCCATTATATTTTTATAATTAAATATTAGGAATTGTATAAAAATAATTGTTAAAATATTCTGTGCATTATAGAAGTATAATAAATTGATTGCACATAAACTTTAGCAACAAAATTTTGTATGGGTTCCCAGGGGTCATGTGGACTCCATTTGAGAACCACTAGCCTACATCGTTCCTCATTCAAATTGTAAGGTGTTGTGTGGTACCTCTTGCATCAAATATAGTTGAGAACTACATTTAGCCATTTAAAATGCCTCAGAAACTGTAAATAATTTTTTTCTTTTGCATTTGGGGGCAGTTCACTCCTAAATCACAAGAATGTAAATTTACCTCAACAATAAGAAAGGGTTACCATCTATATTTTGGTTGCAAAATAGGTGATCAAGGTGAGAGATGGGCACTTTATATTTGATGCATCTCTCGTTCATGGTGTTTAAAAATGTGGATACATGGCCAATGGAAGTACATAACCTTTGAAGTACCCTTTGTATAAAAAGAAGCTGTATAGGTACAAGTGTGGCTGTGTACTTAAGAAACTTGCGTCCCAACCATGTCTCAGTTTCAGTTCCACTGTGTGGCAATGTGAGCAAGTATCTTCTACTATAGCCATGGGCCAACTAAAGCCTTGTGAGTAGATTTCATAGATGGAAATTGAAAGAAGCCTGTTGTGTGTGTGTGTGTGGGGGGGGGGTACCCTTGTCTTGACATGATGGTTGTAAAGGAGTATCACCTTCATATATGCAATTCTGTTCATTTCTAGTCTTTCATAGAAAACATGTCTGGCCATAGGGAAATATTACCCTGTTTCAAAACAGATATGGGTTGGTGACAGGGAGGGCATCTGGTCATAGAAATAAAGTTATTTGGATTATTGGAAAATAAAGTTTTTTGAAATATTCAAGGAATAAATTCAAAACTATTAAAATGTTCTTGACTGTTTATAATTTTCAGAGAATAATTAGAAGACTACCTGAAGCCAAAGATGTTAACTTGGGAAAGTATTTATTTCACAGAATGGTATTATTGCTAGCATTTGGATGTCTGTTATGAAATATGATCTTTGACCACCAGCTGGCTGAAAGTTTCTAAAAATGCTTTGTTTATTTGGCTTCTTTTGAATTTGGAATGTTTTGGTTCTTCTCTTGCTCTCTTCTCAAGTTCTCATAGGAAGTACTAATCTCTTATAGCCTGTTACGTTGTTGGAACATAAAAAAAAAAAAAAAAAAATTCAGTCTTTGTTGGGTAATTTACAAGAAAATACATTTGAGTAGTTTTCAGGTTTCTTCTTCATTGACTCATGGTAAGTTCCTGCTACTTATTGCACTCAGTTAATCATTGTAGATATTTAGAGCTGAGCAAAGTGGGTCACTGAACATGATCTTATTAAGACATACAATAATAGTGCTAATGATATGATACAAACTCACCACTCATTGGCTACTCAACTCGGCCAACTGTAACCCAAACTACAAATCTTTATACATGAACAAATACAACACAGCTGTCAATCCATTTCACCATGTTGATTCAAGCTGAAATTTCTGTTATAGTGAATAACTAAAAGTTCAAAGAACAAATTCATATATATGTTTACTTGGGTAAAAATCTGGAATCAGAAGAAAATGATGATAGTCTCTGTCAGCAGCAATTTAGGGAGATCATAGATGATTTGGATAGGTTTAATTGATGTGAGTAGTGAAGAATGTAATGTTTTGGGCCTTGCCTTTGTACTTTGAAAGTAAGGAAGATAAAGTAGGATTGCTTTGACTGCTTACGCAAGTTATTGAAATAATGTTTTCTGTGAATTCCTTCTCTATCTTTGCTTGCTATAAGTAATCTTAATTCATTGTTTTCGTGTGTGTTCTAAAATGCATTTATTGTTATTTGCACTTTATTTTTTGTTATTGTTTACATGACATTTTGCTCACAGGTTGAAAGATTTTGTAGTGTTGAATTTACAAATATTTAGCTATTGTGATGAAATATAGCCACTGCTACTATGTTTTGATGTGTGCATAAAATCTTTTGTATTTTTGTTGAGTTATTATTGTCAATAGTCCTACATTTACTGCTACAGTCATTTGCTCACAGGTTGAAAGATTACTTTGTTATAAATAAACAGGTGTGTGGAAGAATGAGTAGGGCATCACACATAATACCTTGTGGTATATAGTCAGATTGCAATGTGCTCTGCATTCACATCTGTCTCAGGTTAATTATGTGTTTCAGCCCTCTAGTATCAGTAAAACAAAAAAACTAACCCAAGTGCTGGGTCAGATTCATCAGTCATAATATATTATTAGGTGTCAAAAATGTTCATTGTATATGTATTATTATCATTATTACATAATACATTAAATGTGGAAATAACTATATTTTTAATGCTTAAAATGATTAAAATTTAATAACTCAAAAACAAATATATTTGTGTGTATGTGTGAACATATGTGCATTTGTGTATGTGTAGGTGCATGTAAGTGTGGGTGTGTATATATATAGTATATTTCTCCCACACGCTTATCTGATGGGCAATGTGAAAGCTAGGGATAGATGAGTGGTTAGCGAGAGCTGTAAAAGCCATGTACAGGTACGCTGTCAGTATGTGAAAGTTGCCAATGAGTATAGCAAAGAAATTTAGTGTGCAAGTAGGAGTCTACCGGGGATCAGTTCTCAGCCCCCTCTTGTTTATTATAGTCCTCCAAGCTATAACAGAGCCTCTCCTCAGGTTGGTCAGAATCTGAATGAATGGGGAGGTGCTGGAAGTCTAAGATGGCTACTGGTAAATGGGCTGCAATTGGTCAAGGAAGGTCATTTGATGTCACAGAATAGCTTAGTAAGTGACAGCAGTTACTTGAGAAAATGGAGTTTCTTTCGCCGTGTGGTTGGACAGGAAATTGGTGGCGACAGTGCATCTAGATGTGGGGTCAATGGGGCATATGGGCATATAAGTATGTGTGTGCATCTACCCACACTCACATATGTGCACCACTAAACTTTCTCACTACCAGGAACCATTTCACTTGACATCCAACCTTAATACTGTCCTCTCCACCAACAGTTTTCATTAATCCCACTAACAGGGAATGTATTTGTATGTGGTAGATGTGAAGGAGCGATAAACTCAAAGAATTCATGGAAGATAGATTTTTTTTCAAATACTCAGGAGGCTCCCTAGAGGTAGTAGATAGTTTCAGTTACAAAAGTGTGGAGGAAAGTTGCCAGAATAATAGTAAAATGGAGAAAGTTTGGGGAGTTATTACCTCTATTGGCAACAAAAGCTCTCTCTTTCTGAGTGAAAGGCTGATTGTATGTTTGTGTGTGAATTACATGACAGTGAAACATAGGCCCTGAATGTGGAGAACATGCAAAGACCAGAAAGGAATGAAGACAACATGCTCTATTGGATGTGCAACATCAGTGTTCATGTACAAGAAAGTGAACATGTATTGAGAGAAATAATTAGGCATAAGAGGAAGCCAGTCAAGCAGCATTGGCATTGACCATGCTCGAATGGTGCTTTTTACATACCCCAGCACAGGTGCCAGTCAGGCAGCACTGGCATCGGTCTTCTCAAGCACAGCATATTGCTTAATGATTGAAGGGGTACTTTCAAAGAGGCCAGTTATGCGACGCTGTCATCAGCCATGGCTACGATCTCACTTGGCTTGCCGGGTCTTCTCGGGCACAGCATATCTCCAGGTCTTGCCTGCTTGTCATTGCCTCTGTGATGCTTCACCACCTCATCCCATGTCTTTCACAGGTTCTCTCCACTGTATATATGTATATATATATATATATATATATATATATATATATATATATATATATATATATATATATATATATATATATAATTACAAATTAAAAGGGTAAAGATTTATCAATTTATTAATTTATTAATAAATCAACAATTAATATATATATATATATATATATATATATATACACACACACATGTATATATAAACATATTCATATGTGATATGTGTGTAAATGCTTGCTGATCCCTTAATTATGTTTATATATATATATATATATATATATATATATATATATATACATACACATACATACATACATATATATACATATATACATACACATACATACATACATATATATACATATATACATACACATACATACATATATATACATATATACATACACATACATACATATATATACATATATACATACACATACATACATATATATACATACATACACACACACATATATATATATATACATACATACACACACACACACACATATATATATATATACATACATACACACACACACACACATATATATATATATATACATACATACACACACACACACACATATATATATATATACATACATGCATATGTACTTGTATGCATGTGTATATATACATACTCATACGTGTTTCATCATCGTTTAACAATGTATGTGTGTATGTACATAATATATATATATACACACACACATGTATAGATAAACATATTCATATGTGATATATGTGTAAAAAGGTTGAATTAGATTTGTCCTTTAATTTGGAGGTTTCCAAAAACAGATTTCTAATATAGATTCTTCATATTCTGTTGGTAGCTCACTGGCGTAATATTGCAAATATGAAAATAATACTTGTATATAGTGTGTTGTGAATTTATGGAAAGAAATCCCATAAAACTCAACAATTTTGATAAAAATGGAGAAGAGAAGGTGTTAAAATATATAAGAGAATTTTAACTCATGTGATGATCGTTTTGTACAGCGATATAAAAATCATGCAAATTCATGGTTGAATAGACTTAATTAAATTAGTTAGATTAAATTAAATTAATTATATATCACTGTACTCTTCAGTGCAAAAAGTCTAAACAATATTGTTTTTACAAAGGATTTGAGAAAGGAAAAAGCAAAATAGGATCTAGGAGATTCAGATTTATCCATATGAGAAAGAAAGATGTGTGTGAGTCCAGTTATGTATTAACTAAAACTAAAGGCTATAACAGTTATTTGAAAATATGAGAGAGGTTTTAGAGATGTTCCCTCTATAGATGAGAAAAGAGATTAGAAATATACATACATATTCATAAATATGTGTGTGTGGCTGTGTGGTAAGTAGCTTGCTTACCAACCACATGGTTCCGGGTTCAGTCCCACTGCATGACACCTTGGGCAAGTGTCTTCTACTATAGCCTCGGGCTGACCAAAGCCTTACGAGTGGATTTGGTAGACGGAAACTGAAAGAAGCCCGTCGTATATATGTATATATGTATATATATATATATATATATATATATATATATACACACGTATGTATGTATGTGTGTGTATATGTTTGTCCCGCAGCATCGCTTGACAACCGATGGTGGTGTGTTTACGTCCCCGTAACTTAGCGGTTCGGTAAAAAGAGACTGATAGAATAAGTACTAGGCTTCCAAAGAATAAGTCCTGGGGTCGACTTGCTCGACTAAAGGCGGTGCTCCTGCATGGCGGCAGTCAAATGACTGAAACAAGTAAAAGAGTATATGTGTGTATTTGTGTGTGTGTTTGTGTGTATGCATATTTTTTCCTGTCTCTGAAATTGATTTTGCCTTCCAGTCCATTGTTAATTCTCTCGTTCATCTCCACATCCTGGATTTTTCCATTAAGACATTTTTTTTTTCCTTTTGTGTTCCTTTGAAGAAAGTCTTGATATCATCTTTGCATGGTGGGCCTTATTAACATTGGGATATGTTGACTATGTCCTAGATATTCACTCATTGCATTCAAGTGTTTGCTTCTTTGTATTACTAGGTTAATCCATTATTCTCTCTCAGTGTGTTATATTCATTTGTTTTGTGGAATAATGTGTTAGTAGGTTATTCTATTGAGTTGGTGGGTTCTTATTATTCTTGTGTCAATACTTTTTAATCTTGTCTTAATGATTTCTGAATATTAGAACACCATGGAATATTTGTAATGCTAAAGGCTGGGCATATACCAATGCTGGATATGTGAGTTGCCACAGCATTTGATTAGCATCATATGTATTGTTACTGTTAGCCTGTTCCAGCCGACTATTTTCATAACACCTGTACTACCTCCATGACATTAAATAATTCATGTGAATATATGAATTTTAGAATTAATCTTTTACTTGAGTTAGTCATTAGACTGCAACCAGTACTTATCTTTTCAGCCCGGTACTCATTCTATCATTCTCTTTTTGTTGAATCTCTAAGTTACAAGGATGTAAACACACCAACACTGGTTGTCAAGCAGTGGTGGGGTAAAAATACAGACACAAAGACACACACATACACACACGTATATGTATATGTGATAGACTTTTTCAGTTTCCGTCTACCAAATCCACTCACAAGGCTTTGGTTGACCTGAGGCTATAGTAGAAGACACTTACCCAAGGTGTCACACAGAATGACTGTGCCTGGAACCATGTAGTTAAGAAGCAAACTTCTTACCACATAGACACGCTAACAAACATGCTTAAGAATAACAATTTATTATGATGGTCAGTTAAATCCATAATCTCATTATGCCATAAGCATAGCTGATAGCCTGATTTGTTACGCAGAGACTAGGTTAGGTGTTCGTGTCATTCATTTAAACATGCCTTGTACATATTTTATGAGTTTCCAGACTGATGAGTGACAAACTTGACTTCAGTATGATTGATGAACCTATATAATTGTTTTATTAAAAAATAAAAAAATAATAAATAGATGAAATAAATTTAGATCTTATTATATTGTAGGGATGTCTAAACAAAGCAAATGAAAATAATTTGCTTAGGTAGCTGAAGGTTTAGTGGAATGACACTTTCATGTATACATGGTGCAATGAATTGTATGTGAACTCTGCAGTAACCCCCCCCCCCCCGCAAAACGCTTAATGTTGGGTCTTTTAAAGTGATGAGCCATTTATAACGTAACTTAACAGGTGATGGGAGTGGGTAGTGATATAATGTATGGCATGAATTTCTAGAATTATTGCCCTTGTTGACAATGTCGAGAGATATGAATCAATGACAAGTATCTGTGAGATTGCTTGATATGCTAGAAATAGTAGCCAAATTCCTTCAGTTCAGATCCTACCATTTTTCTAAAAACTAAGACACGTTGGACAATGTGATTTACAAAAAAGTGGAAAGGTCATGATTGGATGATCTTTGATATGTTTGCTCAATTAAGGCTGGTTAACAGCATAAAATATATTTTAGAGATGTAATAATGCCTAATGAGAAATTTGGAGCTTCAAAATGATTGTAAATGCAGGAAAAAGAAGTCTGGGAAATATGAGTTGTTCAATATTCTTTTCTACTCTAGGCACAAGGCCCAAAATTTTTGGGGACAGGGGCCAGTCGATTATGTCGGCCCCAGTATGCAACTGGTACTTAGTTTATCGACCCTGGAAGGATGAAAGGCAATGTCAACCTTGGCGGAATTTGAACTCAGAACGTAAAGACAGACGAAATGCCACTAAGCATTTTGCCCGGCATGTTAATGTTTCTGCCAGCTCGCCACCTTAAATTAGGAATTTAAGCATCTATTGTCTGGCAAAAGATAAATCTATCTGTCTGTCTGTCTATATATATATATATATATATATATATATATATATTCTTTTATTCTTGTTTCAGTCATTTGACTGCAACAATGCTGGAGCACCACCTTTAGTCAAACAAATCAACCCCAGGACTTATTTTTTGTAAGCCTAGTACTTATTCTAGTAGTCTCTTGCCGAACTGCTAAGTTACGGGGACGTAAACACACCAACATCGGTGGTCAAGTGACGGTGGGGACACACACACACACATACAGACATAATCACACACACACATATACGACGGGCTTCTTTCAGTTTCCGTCTACCAAATCCTCTCACAAGGCTTTAGTTGGCCCAAGGCTATAGTAGAAGACACTTGCCCAAGGTGTCACACAGTGGGACTGAACCTGGAACCATGTGGTTGGGAAGCAAGCTTCTCACCACACAGCCACTCCTGAGCATATATATATGTCAGGAGGCACAAGCACTTACACAACGGTAACTTCCACCTACCAAATTCAATCACAAGGCTTCAGTCGGCCTGAGGTTATTGCAGAAGATACTTGCTCAAGGTGCCATGCAGTGGGACTGAACCCAAAACCATGTGGCTGGGATATATATATATTTTAGCTTTTATTTGTTTCAGTCATTAGACTGTGGTCATGCTGGGGCACTGACTTGAATGTTGGTTGAATGGATTGGTTCCAGTATTTTTTATTTTTCTAAGTCTGGTACTTATTCTATTGGTCTATTGCCAGCCATTAAGGTATGGGGGGACATAAACACACCAACAAACCCATATATATCTGTCTAGTAGATAGGTATACTCTACCCCCTTTACATTTCCATTCCCCCCACATTATTTACTTTCATCTTATCTTACCTTCATGCACAGCTATGTATAATGTACCACCAGTGTATAATCTTTGCTGATACTGCACACCTCCTACACAACCCTTTCACTATCTTATCATTTAATTCTTTCTCATTAACCCTTCGATGCTACTTTTCACTTCTCTCACAGTAAATCTGTCTTTTTACATCATAGAGTTACTCTCTTTTGCTTTGAAAGTCACAGGGTAACCAAACAGTTCTGGTGGCACAAAAGGCACCCAGTACACTCTAAGTGCTTGATAATTTATCTGAACAATGACAAGGCCAAATTTAAAAAGACTCTTTAGTCTTACTTGTAGTAATGCAACCCTTTTAGTGCTGGCACCATGAAAAATGCACTCTGAACATTGTAAAGTGGTTGATGTTAGAAAGGGCATCCATCTGTAGAAGCCATGACAAAAATGACACAGTGGAAGATGTGGTGTTATGATCCATTGAATCCTGATGAATTGTCATTCCCTTGCCAGCATGGAAAGCGAAAGTAGAATGATAACGATATGTGTATATAAAATAAAAAATAAAAAAATAAAAAAACACTCAGCACAAAAAAGATGATTAAGGTCATAAATATATTCTGTTCTTTTTTTTGCTCCAGCATGGCCGCAGTCAAATGACTGAAACAAGTAAAAGAATATATGTATATGTCAAAATGCGCTCTCAGCTAGAGTTAAGGTTATGCCTGTTGAGGCAAACACACATGTCCACAGCTGTTCTCTTACCTCCAGACAGTCTTTTCCTTAAAGGTATGTCATGTTGGAGGATTCATGGGAATATCCCCACTTTTCATTTGAAATTGTCCCAGTTACCACCAAGTGATTGTTATACCTTTTCAGAAAAATGGAGATAATTTAAACTAATCAAGAATTTAATCGTGTATTTAATAGCTACCCTTATTTAAATTTTGGTGCATGTACACATACGTACACCCATATATCTATATGCACACACACACCCGTACATACAGCTACATGCATTTGTTACAGAGGATATGGAATTGTTTCAGTTCCAATAAAAGCGCGCGCGCGCACGCGCACACACAGACGTGTGTGTTCTGTTTTACTTTATCCATGTTCTAAGGTAGATAAATAGTCAAATTGCTTGACATCTCTTTGGTCAGATATATCCATCAACGGGTGAAAATCCATATTTGTTCTTATGTGTATGTGGGAGATCAGTCGATCATAATGACTTCAGTTCTCGACTGGTGTGTGTGTGTTTTTTTTTATCGATTCCCAGAATAATAAACGATTTAAGTCGTCGACCTGGCGAGATTTAAACTCGGAACGTAAAGGGCCGTAACTAAATTCTGCAAAGCATTTTGTCCAACGCTCTAACGATTCTGCTAATCCACCGCTGTCAGTCTAAAAATTACATGTATATGTATTATATGTGTAATAGATACTACAAATACAGATGTCACATAAGTATCAGATAACGTTTGGGGGACTGCTTCTTGCTTCAGAGTGATTATCCATCTCGATTTCTGTCATTTATATCTCGAACGACCAGACACACAACCACGCATACACGCACACACACACGCACATACACAACGACACAACGGTCTCTTTAATTTGAAAATATGTCGAAAAAAAAGCGGACTGCCAGATCAAAGTAAGTGCCAAAAGTTATTCTTATTATTACACCGATGGTAACTATTAGCACATGAACGAAAGCATCACAGAGCATGTTATTGGTTGTGTGTGTGTGTGTGTGTGTATATATATATATATATATAAAGGTCCATACTAGACTACAGTTAATTTGTTTACATAGATGCTCAGACAACCCCAAAGCTAACATGAAACCCCCCACATACACATGCTTGGATTGGTGATGATTGCATCTTTCCGTTTTGAAAAACAATAGTTTAATATAGAACTGGAATAATAATTGATTGTTTATTTCATCTGATACATCACTTTTATTAATTTTTTTCTTTAAGTATTCAGTAGTAATATTTCTCGCCTTTTGGGGGATGGGCTTAAAAGGTTTAAAATGATGGTTTGATTATAACATTTTGTTAGTATCCTAATTTATTGTCATTTTCCATTTCAAATAGATCTGTTTATTTGTACACATAAACATACACAGCTTATATTCTCGATGCTGTTATCTGTTGAATGTTTATAAATCAATATCTTTTCTGTTAAGGCTGAATGGAATGTAAGTAAAAACGAAGGCTTCTAATGAGCAATTATTATATATCCCACGATATGTGCACCAGCATGACCGCAGCCACTTGGCTGAAACACATAAATAAATAAATAAATAAATATATATATATATATATATACACACACACACGTTTGGTATTTATGAGAATATAATATATACGCATGTCATGCATGTTCCTGTTTAGCCCTAGGTCAGCCCTGGTCGTGCAAACATGATCAAACGCATTCTAACTGTGACCTCACACCTTTTTTGTATTCGGACTATATCAGTATGTCCATTCTTAAGACAGAGGAGGATATGGTTGGAGGGCTATTTAGCTGCTGTTACTGGCATTGAACGGCGACGTAGTTGTTCATTTGGCTCGTTGTGCACGCGTGTAACACATCTGTATACGTTATACATATATAATCACGTGTCATACATATACATATATGCATTTAAAGTGTATAGTATAAGTACATTTTATTGTTATTCATGCATTTGTGTATATCTGCATGCCTTGTAGATTTGTACACACCTGCGTTTGAATATGATATTTATGTGTGTGTGTGTTTCTGTATATATCTATCTGTATATATATTCGTGAGTGTTGTCTGTGATATATTTTACACACACGTGTGAGATACTTGTAACTTTTTAGTTTTCTTTGTCGTCTTCTCATTTCTGCTTCTTACATACGATCGTCCTCTTGCATATGAATGTTATTATCAGTCATATCGTGGACGAGTCACTTTCAGTTTTCAACACACCATTCGATGCCAAGCATGCACATATCTGATTTATTATAAGAAACTCTCTCCCGTTGCACCCGGCTAACAATTTCACTGAACGAACGAGTTGAAGGAATATGTATATATATATATATATATGTGTGTGTGTTTGAGAAATTATTGAAATTAAGTTTTGGGGTCTTTCGAAGCATGCAGAATTATGCTGCGTGTTTTCGTTTTTAAATAGGTAAATTAAAATATAACGTCATTTATATGTTGTTTTAAGGAAGGTATCCCATAGCGGTTTAGCTCATAAAATGACGCGAGATATTTAGTTTGTCGGCCACACACACAATGAGAGAGAAAGAGAAAGGAGAATCAGGTGATTGTTCTGACCGAAGGTAGTCGTTTGAGGACATCATCGTTTACAGTTTTGAATTCGATACAAAAATAAAAACAATTGGTAACGAAGTAGCTTTCCGTGAGTGATGAACACAAGTGAGATGTCATAAAACAGAGAGGGGTTATCCCGACCGGTGGCGCATTAAAAAACTAAACTGGTATTCCATCAAATAAATGATTGTTGTTGTTTAGCTACAGGACCGATCAATTGACTAAAGGCATTTCGGTTGTGAACATTCCCTTTTTTAGGAGTTGGTTTATGTGTATATCTTTCTCTTATTAAATGTTTGGGTGAAAATAAAAAAATTGTCAGCTATTGTTTCTAGCCAGTGAAGCGATCTCGTAGACAGTCCTTCGTAGCTTCCTTTATCACTGGTTATTCTTATTGATATTATAGTTTATGTAATTAGCTATTTTTCTCATGCACAAAATATGCCTTTATTGTTTCTTCACTATTATCTATATCTGAACCTTACTTCAGCTATTTCGTTGCGTGCCCTGGTCAAGGAGAAACTGCTTACTTCGTTTACCAGAGGTTCTAGTTCACAGTCGAAAGGTTAATAACAGGAAAGATATTCAACTGTGCCCTTACTCCAACCCTATTATATAGATTAATAAAAGAAACGTGTTTATGGAAAAGCTAAAAATAAAAGATCGCATCATCAACTTGTATATGATAAACTGAGATGTAATAATAACCTGGACGAGACATTGTCACTAATATCTCATTAATGCATCTGATTAGTTATGTGTACCTCAAAGGGACATAAAGATTAGGTAATTATGTAAAATACAGACACTCTGTTAATTTACGATTTAAAACAGCTGCAAATTGTAAAAATAAGGGTATCAGTACTCATATTTAGTGTTTGTGCGTATATAAAAGCATTGCTGTCGTTTGTAAGCGAGTGTGATTTGGTAGCCTGTACTACACTTTCCTTAATGCGTATGTAGTTGCAAATAGATACAGACATGCACCGGGACCTCCCATCCTTGACCCAGTGGAACATTGTGGGTGTGTGACAAGCTGGAGAGGGAGAAGGCTGCATCAAAAATAGGCTGGTGCTTATTTACAGCAGAGTGACACGAATTGAAATACCTTGGTCAAGCACACATTCAGAGAAAGGCCATTGGACTGGTTGGCTTAAATCACTTGCAGACATGTTCAAGCCATTAGCCTACAGACGTGCTGTTTCCTCATACTACTTTTTCTGCTATTACTACAATGATCTCTGCTTCTTGGAGCTGTGTGGTCTCATGCCACTTCTACCCAGGCACTCCCAACTCACTTGTCTCTCCTCTTCTTTCATTGTCCTCATTGGTGTTTAGCCTCTAGTCCATGTAATTACTACATTCTCTCCATCCACCTCACTATGTTCACCCTTTGAAATTCTTTCCCGGTTCATGTCTCTTCTACTATCAATGACTTGCAGTAGCTTAAGTGGGATAACAGCATCAATCCTAACTGCCTTTGACAGTCTGCACTATCCCTTCCTCCAGTCCTATTATATATATATATATATATATATATATATATATATATATATATATATATATATATATAATCATACATGCCAGTCTCTCTACCCTGCAGGTGGAGGCAGAATTTACAGTAATATTTTATATGCATCCACTACTGGTTGCATATTCTTGACTTTTTGCACATTACATCCACCGATATTACAACTATTATATAATTCTGAGCCCCCAGAAACAGCTGTCGGACATCTCACCTTAGTTTTCTATATCTTTTACACTCCATGTAAATCTGTTCTGTAAATATATTAATGTCTGTATGAATTCATATAGCGGACATATAATTGTTAAAGAGGACAACAAACCTTAAGGCAAGGCAAGCATCTCAAGTCATATACGTTATTATTGAATTTTTTTCCCAATAATAATGTATATGACTTGAGATATTTGCTTTTCCTTAATGTTTGTTGTCCTCTTTAACAATTTTATATATATATATATATATAATCATAACTGGATGGGATTGGGATGTTTATATCTACAGTTGTGATTAAAGAATAGTAACAGAATTAGAAAAGAAATTCTAGTTGTGAAAACAAAACCTGGAATTGAAGGGCCTAACTTAGTAAAGTCTGAAGTTCTAATAAGCAGGGAAGCAGATAGGACTCTACCTACTTCAAGTAAATGGCCTTAATTTGTAGGAAATGTGTGGGTAGGAATTCAGTATGGTGTATCCAGTGCAAGCTGTGGACACACACAAGAAGTGCAATCACAGGAAGATTAACAGAGAAAGTAGCATTTGTGTGTGGAAGAGTGTACTGGATGCTCAAACATGAGAGAATTTGTTATGTCCCTTGTAAAGATTCTTCTTGGTCTTATGTTTCTACTCATTCACCACAGAGTATGTATCTATAACCATAGTTGCAGGGAATATGTGTGTGTGTGTATACATACATATGTCCATACACACACCCACAAATATTTCAGTTACCATAGTTATAGGGCAGGGATATATCTCCCTTGCTTTGGTTTTAACACCACTGCCTAGTCCTTTACTGCCTTTAGCTGAGTCCATTCTCTTGCAAGCATTTGGGCCAGGGTTCTGGTTTGAGGATACCTTTCTCCCTCTCTCTCACCAGTCTGAGAGGACCAGAAAAATGTTGTGGGTACTGCTACACTCTCTTGATGAAACAATATCACAATTACAGCATATATCAGTAATCATGTATAGTCTCAACATACCATAGATTACTTTTTAAGCATGTTATAAACATTGTACATACTCTTCTTAAGTCTTTCTGTATGGTCAACTAGTCACTGACACCTGGCTTACTGTTGTTTCCAGTGGGTCTTTTTTGACGGTTTACTTCAGAGCAAAATAAGTTATTAAAATGTTGATTTCTGACACTGGTACTAAGTCATATGTTTCTGCGGGAAGTATGTAATCAATTAATCAAACTAACCTCCATATTTGACTGGTACTTTATATATTTATCTCTCCCCTGAAGGATGACATGCAATTTTCACATCATCAGGATATTGCAGTCATCGTTATCATTTAACATCTGCTTTTCCATGCTTGCAAGGGTCAGACAGAATTTGTTGAAGCAAGTTCTCTTCTCTAGTTAGATGTACACATGCACACATATGTGCACAGATACACACACACACACACACACGATGGGCTTCTTTCAGATTTCATCTGTCAGATCTACTCAAAAGGCTTTGGTCAGCCTGGTGCTGTAGCAGAAGACACTTGCCCAGGGTGGCACGCGGTGGAATTGAACCCAGAACCATATGACTGGGAAACCAGTGTTGTAATATTTATAATAATTTGTAATTTTTCATTAACAAAGACAATGTCTGTTTAAGAAGCTAAACCTGACATCCTATATCTAACAGTTAGAATATATATGATCCATCTTATACAACAGATGAAATGCTTAAGGTGATTTCCTAAATGGTAACGTATGTAATTTAAGTAAGTTCTTGACTTCACTTTGTTTCCTTCTCCAGTCATTTCCTTTGATTCATTTGTCAGGATAAAATAAGATGAGAGGTTAATCTAGTGTTAATTGAAGTGTTAGCTTCACAGTGTAACATCTGCATAAATTAGTTTTAATCAGATATAAGATAGATTAATGACTTGCAGTAATGGTTTGCGATTATTCAGCAAGATAGTGAGGGAGTTATATCAGAAAGTGAGGTTAAGATGTCTAACTTCAAACAATAGCGCTGCCACAAGGGAAGAGGATTACTATTTATAATAAAGGCAACAACAACAACAACAAATGTACTATTACAGAGCATTATTGTCTGTAAGCATATCTTCTCAACGAAAGGGATCTATAATCTCTGCTTTAATGCCAATTGCACATTTTCTAATTTGTTAATCCATGTGTAGCAAACTAGCAAATGTTAAGCTTGTTGAATGTTGTACTGAATGTGTGAGGAATCCCTATTTCATATACAGTCTGTGTATGATTAATGTATGCAATTAGCTATTATAATTAATGTGTGGCTCTTTTCTTAGTGCATGACTTAGTAGTTAAGGCAGTGGAGGCACAATGGCCCAGTGGTTAGGGCAGCGGACTCGCGGTCATAGGATCGCGGTTTCAATTCTCAGACCGGGCGTTGTGAGTGTTTATTGAGTGAAAACACCTAAAGCTCCACGAGGCTCCGGCAGGGGATGGTGGTGAACCCTGCTGTACTCTTCCACCACAACTTTCTCTCACTCTTACTTCTTGTTTCTGTTGTGCCTCTAATTCAAAGGGTCAGCCTTGTCATAGTGTCGCTCTGAATATCCCCGAGAACTACGTTAAGAGTACACATGTCTGTGGAGTACTCAGCCACTTGCACGCTAATTTCACGAGCAGGCTGTTCCGTTGATCGGATCGACTGGAACCCTCGATGTCATAAGCAACGGAGTGCCAACAACAACAAGTAGTTAAGGCATTCATCTTACTATCATAAGGTTGTGACTTTGGTACTTGACAGTGCATTGTGTCCTTGAGCAAGACATTTTATTTCATGTTGCTCCAGTCCACTCAGCTGGCCAAAATGAGTTGTACTTGTATTTCAAAGGGCCAGCTTTGTCACACTCCGTCCTGCTGAACCTCCCTGAGAAATATGTTGAAGTTGTGTGTCTGTGGAGTGCTCAGCCACTTGTACGTTAATTTCATGAGCAAGCTTTTCCATTGATCGGATCAACTGCAATACTTGTCATCATAACGAATGCTATCAATATCAAGTCATCCCATTGATAACTGTTCTGTTATTTTTAGTTTTAAAATATCTTAATTGAATGTTTATACAACCTCCTTCTCACACAAGATACCATGTTTAATTACAATTTATAAGTTTGTGTGTGTGTGTGTGTGTGTGTGTGTACCCTTGTCTTGACATCATCTAATGGTTGTAAATGAGCATCTCTGTCATACAAGTGGTGTTGGTTTCCAGTCTTACGTGAAAAGCAAGAGTAGCCATGAGGAAATATTATCTCATTCAGGAACAGGTTAGGGTTGGAAACAAGAAGGGCATCCAGCTGCAGAAACTCTTCCTCAACAAATTCTGTATGACCCATGCTAGCATGGGAATGTAGACATTTGATATCTAAAATAAACCAGCCAGTAATATAAAGTTATCTGTAAGAGTTCAAAGAAACTTATAAGAAGAAGAAAGTTACATACAGGTGCAGATGTGGCAGTGTGGTAAGAAGTTTGCTTTCCAACCACATGGTTCTGAGATCAATCCCACTATGTGGCAAAGGTCCCTATTATAACATCGGGCTGACTAAAACCTTGTGAGTGGATTTGGGAAGCTGAATGAAGCCCATCATATAGAAGCGTGTGTGTGTATCTTTTGTTTGTTCCCCACCACCATTTGACAACTGGCGTTGGGTTGTTTTATGTTGATTTGTTTGACTAAACCTTTTAAAGGCAGTGCTCCAGTATGACCACAGTCCAATGACTGAAACAAGTATAAAAGATAAAAGAAGAATGCCATGAAAGTTATGAATGAAATCTACACTCCAAGAAGTATATTTTACTCATTAGTTTCAATTTGTGTGCCTCGTTCACAATGTTCTATTCAAGTTATGTGTTATTCTTATTGACAGGAGCCATATATCTTAGGCTCTACATTAATCAACAGTTAGATTTCTCCCTGCCCTCTTAACATGTCTTTTCAGCTGTTTTGATTACAGCTTTCAGTGTTTAATCTTGATAAGATAATAAATAGCAGCTGATCACAATAATAGTGTTACTGAAACCTATAAATAAATTAAGTATTCCAGAGCAGTGGTAGGGAGTCTTTATTTTTGCCAGGGGGTAAACAGTAAGTGCATATGAACTTGTGCAGGCACATTTGTATTAAGTAGAATAATGGATCTTAATCTTGTTTGCAGCATATACATACTCTTTTACTTGTTTCAGTCATTTGACTGCGGCCATGCTGGAGCACTGCCTTTAGTCGAGCAAATCGACCCCAGGACTTATTCTTTGGAAGCCTAGTACTTATTTTATCGGTCTCTTTTGCCGAACCACTAAGTTACAGGGACGTAAACACACCAGCATCGGTTGTCAAGCGATGGTGGGGGGACAAACACAGACACACAAATACACATATGTACATATATACGACGGGCTTCTTTCAGTTTCCGTCTACCAAATCCACTCACAAGGCTTTGGTCGGCCCGAGGCTATAGTAGAAGACACTTGCCCAAGGTGCCACGCAGTGGGACTGGACCCTAAACCTTGTGGTTGGGAAACAAGCTACTTACCACACAGCCACTCCTGCGCCTATATGTGAATTTCGATTTTAAGACTTAAAATTTTTGTTCTCAAATGAATATTTAGAGAACGAGGTGTAGATGAAATTTTGGTTGCATTCACTCTGGATTCATCATCATCATCATCATTTAACTATTTGGCATTCAGATTACTTCCTCAAATGTAATGCTTATTTAATTCACATTCTTTTGAATTAATCATGCATTATCCTGTAGCTTTCAGATTTCAGTGATGTGATCGTATATTTTTAGAAAGACTTCGTAATTATAGGGTAGTTGCTAGAAGTCAGATCTTGACAGTTTGAACATAAGGCAGGTAGAATATTGGTTTCAAATTTTGGCACAAGGCCAGCAATTTCGGGGGTGGGGGAGTAAGATGATTAAATTGACCCAGTGTTCAACTGGTACTTATTTTGTCCACCCTAAAAGGATGAAAGGCAAAGTCGACTTCGGCAGAATTAGAACTTGGAATTTAGAGATGGACGAAATGCTGCTTAGCATTTAGCCCAGCCTGCTAGCAGTTCTGCCTTGGGCTGGATATGACTGGTTTAAATGCTAATGGGTTAATTGTACAAATTCAGCTTGCTTCATAACCACATGGTTTCGGGTTCAGTCCCACTGCATGACACCTTGGGCAAATGTCTTCCATTATAGCCTCAGGTCAACCAAAATCTTGGGAGTAGATTTAGATGGAAACTGATTGAAGTTTGCCATATATATATATATATATATATATATATATACACAGACTGTCCTCATTTAACGACCTACCTATTTAACGACCACTCGGAGTTACAACGAACTTAACGAACCGTCATTACATATTTTACAAAATATAAAAATTTAAAAACTTTGACTGTTGTATTGTGCGCTGTACAATACGACAGGTGGAAAGGCAGACAACTGAACTTTTCCGATGTTATCGAGAAATTTATAACAAAAACAAAAAGACGATAACAAAGCAAACAACACTGACGGGATTTTTCATGCATTTTCATGTCAAGAATGAGTTGCTTTTGTAATTTTTATCCAAAGTAAAACAAAGTTATGTTTGAGTTTCCTTTAAACCTTTTCTATATAATCCTGAGAAAAGTTTATTAGGCATCTTATGTACTGGGCCTGGAATCACAAACATACTTACGATGTCTGAGCTACAATAATACAGTATCCATATCCTAACTTTTAAGGTTTTCCTTGTGATAATCTTATTCATTTTTCAACAATTTATGTTAGTGATTCTTGGCCCTGTACTGCATATACTTTATACAGTATGGTATTCTGTTTTTATATGTACGTACAGTACACTATACCTATAAAAAAACCAATACATACCCTATGAATATTCGTTTAACGACAAATTTGCTTAACGACGGGGCTGTTGGAATGTAACTCAGTCATTAAATGAGGACAGTCTGTATGTATACATATATATATATATATATATATATATATATATATATATATAATCGAAGGTCGGCGATTATCGTACGCTGAAGAAGGGAAATAACCCTGAAACTCGGGTCGAAAAAATCTTTATTAAATTATGCTTCCAGTTCAGCATTCTGGCTTTTTTTCATTTTCCTATATATATATATATATATATATATATATATATATATATATATATATATATATATATATATACAAGTAATTTTTATTTGCCTGTCGTGGTACTTAAATGAGAATGAGATGTAAGGGTACAATGTTTTTGATTTGGTTGCTTTTGATTCATCATCATCCTTTAATGTCCACTTTTCCATGCTTGTATGAATAAATTGGAATTGGGGGGGGGGCAGGTTTTCTATAGCTGGATACACTTCCTGCTGCTAACCCTCACCATTTTCCAAGCAAGGTAACATTTTACCGAAGATAGACATGTTTTTCACTGATAACAGGAAATGAATAACCTCATTTGTATGACATTGGTGCTCATTTATAACCATCACGTGATGTCTAGACAAAGGTACACACCCATACACACACACACACTTATATGGTGGGCTTCTTTCAGTTTCTGTCCACTTACAAGGCTTTGATCAGCCTGGGGCTACAGTAGAAGACACTTACCCAAAGTGCTGTGTAGTAGGACTGAATCCAAGACCACATGGTTATTGCACCTATTTGAATGCAGGCAAAATTTCTCTCACAGGCAAGGGTTTCCCCACCCCTCTTTAAGTGAGATATTTCCCTCAATATAAAATTTGGCTTATCACTGAAAATGTCACATCTGCATTTTTACACTGAACAAACCATAGATTGAGCAAACCTACATCAAACTGTCTGAGATTTTGTTTTTTTACTGCAGTTTATTGTTTTTACTATTTCTTTTTTTTTATCAAAGCAGATGTTGGTAGTTTTTTTTTTATATTGTTATGATTGCATACAATTGTTTTTGTAACCAGTCTTTAATGAGTTTACATAATTACTTCCTTCCATATTAGTTGTCTTTTAATTAGTGCCACCTAGCACCTTATGTCAGCATTTCTGTTCTAGATTTTTATTTGACCTAACCTTTGCTCCATTTACCAATTTATTGCGTCAGTTTTATGGACACAATTTACATCATGTCTGTAACATTTTATTCTTTGTTTTTCACCTTTTATTTTCCTGTTATTCTCTTGGGATTGTCTCTCTTGAACATTACTTCTTTATTTAAGTCTCTTTGATCCAGTCTTGCAGTTTAACCCTTTTCTGACTATGTTTATGAAATACGCTACATATCAATTTTAATTAAATTTTGAACATAATCAAGAATTTTGGAGGGTTTAGTAAAATAACTTTCCCTATTAAGCTAAAAGGCTCTTTCATAAATTATAATGGAGTTTTTAATTAAAATATACATAATTTAAAATAAATGATTTTAGATCATAAAACCAAGCAGGTGGGTATCAGAAAGGTTAAACTAACTGCTGGTATTTTGTTGCATTTTTTTTAATGTATATAGAGACTCCAATTAGGGCTATTGACACTAAATTGTCTTTAGTTCTTATTTAAGCATTATATTCACTGAGTGATAGAATCTACTTTTTTTTTTTTTTTCAATAAGGTCACCTGAATATACTGCCTGCTTTGTAAAATTTCAGCATTTTAAACATAGATTTACTATCAAGACTATAATACTATTGTCTGCTACTCTTCCAGTTACATTTTGAAGGCTTTTGTTTCTGCTGATCTTGGAGGTCCTTACTACCTTAGATAGTGGAAAGGATATTAGTCTGTTAGTCTTATATGATTTGTTCCGTTCAAATATCTGAAGCTCCATTGGAATGCAGTATGTTTAAAGATTGTATTAGCAATGTATCCAATGCTCAAAGTAGATACTTCTAAATATATTGAATTTGTATTTTATTAGAGTAATGGTGAAATCCTAAACAAACTTGAATTTCTTAGTTCTGAAGAATTTGTAGTTCTAGAGATTCTGAAATTAGCTGTCACATCTTTTTGATGTATATGTCATATGGAATGTAGTATTCTTATCAATTGCCATTATTAATGATGGAAAAAAAAAACAAAAAAAAAACATAGATTTTAGTAAACAAACAAATAAGGTTTCAATGTTACTTTTTCTTGTATTTATTTAGTTTATCTTTAGTTTCTGAGATCACAGATAAGGAATGTATAATTGAGACATGAACATTCATAACAGACACAATGTGGAAACATTTGGCTCAGTTGTGCTATAGCACAATTTGACAACAGGTTTATATAATTCTGTTTTGTGGAGCAATTTATTGACATTGGCACGTGAAAAGACATTCGAGCGAGTTTGTTGCCAGTACCGCTGGACTGGCTCCTGTGCAGGTGGCACGTAAAATACACCATTTCGAGCGTGGCCGTTGCCAGTACCTCCTGACTGGCCTTTGTGCCAGTGGCACGTAAAAGCACCCACTACATTCTTGGAGGGGTTGGCGTTAGGAAGGGCATCCAGCTGTAGAAACTCTGCCAAATCAGATTGGAGCCTGGTGTAGCCATCTGGTTCACCAGTCCTCAGTCAAATCATCCAACCCATGCTAGCATGGAAAGCGGACGTTAAACGATGATGATGATGATGTTCCAGTCATACATAAATGACTTTGTAAATTATTCCCATTTGTTAAGATCCTGGGTTTTTACATCCACAAAATGGATGGCCTTACCTTAACCATTTTGGCTGTTGTGTCCTACTTTGGTTTAAAGTACATTTTATAAGAAAAGAAGGAAAAAAAAATGTTTGAAATATATTTACTTCTTCCAGGATAATTTGAAGAGTATGCTTTAGAAGAAAAATTTTTTGTGTAATACCTGGGTAGAAATGATCACTTCAAGAAGCCCTTGCGAAATGGGAAAGCAAGATTAATTGAAAAGTTTTTTTAAAATTAATAATTCAAAGGCACCTTAGGATATGGTTTTAGTGTGTTTGTGCATGCGTGTGTATGTATATATGTGTGTGTGTGTGTGTATATATGCATACCATCATAATCATTGTTTTGATATCTACTTTTCCATGCTTGGAAGAGTTAGACAATAGCCAGTTGGTGCAGAGTTCTATAACTGGAAGCCCTTGTATGCACACAATTGATAATGAATATTTCATGGTGAGGATGCATCTTCAATCAGATATTCTTGTAGTGTGGTGCAAATATGTTTGGTGTTAAGTCTATCCTGATGGAATCACAGCGGCACTGAGTTGAACATGTGATCTGTGTGGAGGAGAGTAGAATCCCCAAGGCAATGCTCTGCAGTGGGCTGAACCATTGAAGAGTGCACCCAAATCTCTACTAGAGAGATGTCATCAAATGACATTGCAGTGATGGGGTTGGTCTGATTGTGACTACAAGGGAGAAGACAGTGATTGATTGCAAACAATGGTGAAGGACTATAAAGAAAGGCGTAAATGTTGTGTTAAATTGAATGAAATAACTGGAAGTATAAGAGAAAAGGTTAGATCATCATCACAATTTAACATCCATCTTCCATGCTGGCATGAGTTGGACAGCTTGACACGATTCACTGGGTCTAAGGACTTGTGTCACATTCCAGTGTCTGCTTTGGCATGGTTTCTATGGCTGGATGTCCTTTCTAAGATCAGCCACTAACAAAGTGTATTGGGTGCTATTTTTGTGGGGCCAGTACTTGTGAGGTCCACTATGCAACTTGTAAGATTAAGATCCCCTTCAGTTGAGTGGTGCTAAATTAAAGGGAGGTAATTTTACATTAGGAGATGAGGAATTTAAAATATGAAAGAAGGGGTCAGAACTGAATAAGTTTCTTACTGTAGAGGTGTCACTTGACTTATAACATTATAGGAGAGTGGGTGGGGGTAACCCAGGTGAAGCTGAAGAGATAAAATAGTGATGAAGTGTCAGGGTGGACCCTGAAGGTACAAGATGAATAGAGATGAGCAGGGGTAGTAGAATATTTAGTGAGAGTGGGTAACACACAACTACAATAAAAAGATAAAATGTTCTTTTGCTACTAAGCCATACTGGATTATCAGTGACAGCTAAGTATCAGGTCATTAAGAATGAAATGTCCGATTTTGAATTGAAAGTTTATCTTACTTTATCTCAACCAAAAGCAATGCAGTTAATCAAAGTATGCACTTAAATCAACACAAGTTTGCCATTTTATCGGTAGCTTATTTATGTGGGTAGCGAAGAATTCTGGAGAGCAAGAGGTGATGAAATCAGGAAAGGCTGTTTTTGCATCTTCTTCAGATTTGAAGTTTTTTCCTTGCAAAAAGTTGTCTAATGCCTGGAAAATGTAATTGTCAGTTGGTACAAGGTCTGGTGAATATAGTGGATGACAGAGTACTTCCAAGTTCTTTTCTTGTAACTTGAGTAGCGTTCTTTGTGCAACATGTGGTCGAGCATTGTCTTACAAGAAAATTGGTCTGTCTCTGTTGACCAATCTCGGTTGTTTAATTGCAAGTTAATTCATCATTTCATCCAATTAGTTGATGTATACATCCACTGTAATTGACTTACCAGGTCTCGTGAAGCAGTAGGAGATGACAGTGCCGGAACCCAAACAGACACCTTTAGTTTTTTTTGGGAAATATTCTTTTTTGGATTGTGTTGTGGTACTTCGTCTCAATCCGACCACTGTGCAGAACACTTGCTATTGTTGAAAAGAATCCATTTTTCATCACGCGTAACAATACAATGCATAAATGGTTCACTTTTATGGCGTGACAGCAAAGAACAACAAGTTTCAAGACAACATGTCATTTGATGCTCATTCAGTTTGTGTAGTACCCACCTGTCCAGCTTCTTTACCTTGCCGATTTGTTTCAGATGGTCCAATACAGTTGGAATCGAGACATCAAACCTTGCTGCTAACTCAAGTGTAATTTGAGATGTATCCACTTCCACTGCAGCTTCCAGCTCATCATTATCCACCTTGGTCTCAGGTCTACCACGGAGCTGATTTTCAAGACCGGAACCATCAATGTACAGTGCGCTCATTCACCACATCTTCACCAAACACCTCATTGATGTTTTGAGCTGTCTGGGATGCATTGGTTCTATGATGGAACTCATATTCATAAACAACACGGATTTTTGATCTATCCATGGGTTCACAAAAATTGATTTACTAGAGAAAACTCACAATATAATCAGACACCATGAATTGCATTTCGAAAAGTGATGTAACTCTTCAATGTTGTAAAACAAAGAATTGTCAGGATAAAACATTAGAGTTAATGACTGTCAAACTTGGTGCATAAAAATGTCAGACATTTCATTCTTAATGATCTGATATATAGTAAAAAAACCTTGAGGGGATAAATTGATTACATCGACCCCAGTGTTTCACTGGTGCTTAATTTATCAACTCCGAAAGGACGAAAGGCAAAGTTGACCATGGTGGAGTTTGAACTCAGAACGTAGCATTTCAACTAGCGTACTAATGATTCTGTCAGCTCGCCACGTTATATAATAATAATAATAATTATAATTTAAAATTTTTGGCATAAGGCCAGCAATTTTGGGAGAGGGGGCTAAGTTGATTACATCGACACCAGCGCACAACTGGTTCTTGTCTTATTGACCCCTGAAAGGAATGAAAAGGCAAAGTTGACCTCGGTGGAATTTGAACTCAGAACATAAGGACACAATACTGCTAAGCATTTCGCCTGGTATGCTAACGGTTCTGTCAGCTCACCACCTATAATAATAATAATAATAATAATAATAGTAATAATAATTCTTTCTACTATAAGCACAAGGCTTGATATTTTAGGAGAAGTGGGGAAGGCTGGTCAGTTACATCAACCCCAGCGCTCAGCCGGTACTTATTTTATCAGTGTGAAAGGATGAAAAACAGATTTGACCTTGATGGAATTTGAACTCAGAATATAAAATTAGAAGAAATGCTACTAAGCATTTTGTCCAGCTTCCTAACAATACTACCAGCTTACTGCCTTAATAATCTACTATAATAATACTCGTGTTTTTCTCCATCACAGCATAAGGATGTGGAAGGAAGGGGTGATGGGAAACTGGTAGTGGGAGTGTTTCAACTCTGTGAGTATATGTGTGTGTATGTAAAAGGGAGGTGTGTGAATGTTTGTGTGTGTGTGTGTGTGTGTGTGTGTGTGCAGTGGAAGTGAAATGGTGAACATTCAATGGTGAAAAGAAAAATCAAACAGCGTTTCAACTTTGTGTGAGTATATGTGTATATGTGTGAGCTTGTACAAGGGAAGTATGTGAATGTTTGCATGTGTAAAGCAGTGTTCTTTCAATAACAAACGATGATTGGTCACATCTCAAAGACAACCACTAGATAACATTGACAAGCGTATTAATTTGATTTACTATCCATATTTATATATAAAATACTACAATTAGCTGTCATTTTTGACAACACGGGGCCAGCTAGTTATAATAATAATAATAATAATGATGATGATGATGATGATTTTTTTTAAGGCCTCTGACACAACAATTATTTTCCTCCTGTTTTTCCATACTTCTATGCTTCAGTACAGTGTTTTACTACTTTTAGCTGTTTGCCATCTCCTTTGAGAGATTCAGCCTCTTAACAGTAGCTATCACTTCATCTCATGTCATCATTGGTTTTCATATACAAAGGTTCTCTATTTACTTTATATTATTGTCATCATTATGAATGTAATCAATAACATAATTATTGATTATTTCTAACATAAACACAAGGTCGCATACTTTTAGAGAGCAGATGCAATTAATTATACTGACCACAGCAATGTTGGGTTTCAGGTGATGGGAATTTACAATATAAAAAATTAACTAGGATATGGTTAATGTGATTAATAAAAGTAGAGAATCCTGGTTTGTTGCTTGGAATTATGTGTTACTGACAAGATATGCTTAGCAGTAAAAAACAAAACAAAAAAAAAAAAAAAATCAAATGATTGTAAATATAGTTTTAATTATGATTATGGCTTTTGGGAGATTTACAAGTTTGTCTTGTATTGCCTGAAAATATGGTTTTCAACAGATGATAATGGATTTTTTTTCCCCCACCCAGATTTTATGCTTATATGCCTTCATAGTTTTCCCATGTAATTCAATACAATTGTACAACTAACTACCAATCTGTTATCACTTGGAAATCAAAGAAGAAACTAATCTACTCAAGTGTTGATGTAAAAGTGTTTTGGGGTAGAGTTTTGTTGTTAGTCTTTTTATGTTTACTTAGGTTTTCATTGAAATACTTATGTACTCAGCAAGGGGTGAAAATTATGCAGATTATAGAGTGGGGAAGGAGGAGAGAAATGAGGAAAAGACAGACTCATATCAGAAACGTTTTCAATTCTACTAAAACTTGTTTATATAAACTGCTTTGTTTTATTTATACCCAGCATACTTTCAGAGATTGTATGTAGATGGAAGGGAAAAACGTATAAAAGTTGGCTAGTAGAATTGTAAAATATTTATTATCATTAGAATACCAGAATATTCATTCATAGCTTTACTCTGTGATTAGGGTGACTTAGTTTAAGAAGTTGTATCATCTTGTATGAACTGAGTGAATTTTATTTTCATATTTAATTAAACATGTTTTATTTCTTGTTTGTTTCATCTTCTCATATGTAAATATGCTGGTATTTGTATCTGTTTATCTACGTATGTACACACAAAACACACGTGTTGTATATCTGCCTATATGTACAAGGTCCACCATGTAATTGAGAACAAGATATAAAGAAAACAAAAATCTTTAAATAGAAAAAGAAAAGCAATATATTTTTGGAACAATGGTGCACATGTTCGACCAATATGTTTTAAAGAAACTGGTTATTCAATAAATCCACCCTCAACCTTCAGGTTACCTGTCATGTCTATGGTGGCAGCCTTTGAGTGCTTTGCTTTGTGGCACTGCCAGTTGGTCTCCCTCTCGACAATGATCAGACAATTGTTTAAGAGTTTCAAATAAGAATAACTAGGAGATCGCATGTTGGCAGCTCATGGTTGGAAAATTACCAGCCTGCCACTCTTTGATCATGTGGGAGAAAGCAGAATTCTGCTGGAAGATGTACAGCCTTCCCTGGCCCAGCTCCTTGATCCAGTGATCTTTGTCCAGTACTTCAATGTAGGTGCTAGCATTGATCCTGAGGCCTTTTTGGGAAGAAGTGATTCATTGTGTTCGCCTCCCCCAGAAACATGAAAGATGACAGGAATTTTATGTTCATGTTCATTGCTGTGAGTAGCTCAGTGGGGTCTATGCAAAGCCAGCTCTCATTCCTCCTATTCACCTTATGGTTCTGGTTGAAGTTCTAACTGAAGAAGAACCAAAGTATGACAGCTTCCTTCAGTGTACTTCCATTAGGTCACACACTTTTCCCAAATGAATTGCCCTCCTAATTATGTATAATTTGCGCTTGATATTCTCATGCACTACATGCACCACATGTCTCAAAGTGAACTTTAACACTATGAGCTGCTTGATGATGGCCCGCATCAAGTTTCTTATTGTTGATGATATCTGGACTTGGTGGGCAAACTCAGGAGCCCTAATGACATTTGGACCCTGAGAATCCCTGCACACGTTCAAGAAGCTGGCAATCTTTGAGACTCTATGGTTGTTAGCTTCCGCCATAAGCATTACCTTTTCATCTCTCAATCCAGACTGGAGTCTGTCATGTCGATACTATTGATAAATCTGAAGAAGAAATGAGAAAGTTATAATTTGGTGTATGCTGTGTAACATTCTGTTTGATCATCATCTATTTATTGTCTGCTAACATTATGCTCACAAATACCCAGTTCTCTGTGCGTGTGTATGTGTGTGTTTATATAGATATACACACGCAACCAATATCACTTCTCACAATAGCTGTGACAACACAGTATAGTTGGGCATAGTTCATTTCAGAAAATGATTGCTAGCAGTTGTTTATCTTTCATTCATTCCATTCAGTGTTCAGCTTTTCACAAGTTATTTTTTCAACATGGATTATTATACAGTAGACATGAGGTTGTGGTTTTTATTATTATTTTCTTCTTCATCATTATCTTTCTCTTGCTCTGAATATTAACTTTGATTTTTGTAATCCACTTCTTTAACAATTCTTTATTAAATATTTGCTCATTACTCTCACCTGTTTGTTATATCTTCTTCATTTTTAATGTAGTGTCGTAATCTGATGGAAAAAGAGAACAAACAAGCAAACAAATTTTTGTACATAGTTTTTGTATTTTGATATTTGTATCTGCTGAACCATAAGATTGTTTTGAGCCCCAAAGTCAGCTTTGGCATGTTTTCATACATTCATGTTTGTTTTCATAACTTAACATTAAAGTGAAGAATTATTCAATACTTTTTTTTTTTTGTAGAGGAAATATGCTTTTATAAAAATTTGGGTGAGATTGACTACAAAGTTTGACTGTCTGATGAAGGTTAGCTAGCCTACATTGGACACTCTGATGAGGGCTTGTAGACCAAAACTTTGAAATCACTGCTCTCTTCTCTTATAAAAGTATAACTTAATAACACACACACATACACACACACACATACACACACACACATACCTATTTTAAAGTCACATTTTATAACTTCACAATTGATGATAATTTTGACTGGGTTCAACAGTTTGATTAATGTCGACTTAAACACTAATGGTGTGTATAAGAGTACACAAGTCACAAGGAAAGTATCAATAGTTTCTATATCAGCAGCTGTACTCCATTATATCTCTGATAAAGATAATGAACTGTCAACAGGCTAATCCACCCTCTTGAGTTATAGTTCATTTACGGAGAAATATGTGGTACGAATGTCCTGTTAACATGGTGTTTCGTAAGTTTGCAGTTGTGAGATCAGGTTCTCCCATTGACTTAGAGAAGGTAACAAGATATCACTTCAATGTAATTTTCTTTTCTCAATCTTTACATAACACCCAAATCTGTAGTTATAAACTAACGATGCTACTATTGTTACTTGCTGGTACTAAAATGACTGACTGTGGGTGTATGTGTGTACATGTAGGCATGTGTTTGTGTATGTATGAAAAATAAGCTGTATTTGAGCATATATATATATATATGTATGTTTATGCATATGAATGCGCGCGCACACACACACACACACACGTTTCTAAGAGATTGTCATTATAATTACCATCATCATTGTCAGGACTGAACGCAAAATTTAATTAAATGTTTAAATGCCTCAATTAAGATTAAAATCGTTCAGATTATTAGCTTCAACTCTGAAAATGAAATATTTTAAAAATATACAGTCAATGTATTTTGATTGAGTTGATCTACATTAGTCATCAGATGTTTTATTCCTGAATGTATACATAACACCTACTTGGATTTAATCTAGTATCATTTACATTTGTATATATATATCCAGGAATTAAACAACTGGTAGTGATTAGAGATCAAACTGCTGGAAACATGCTGCAGTTACAATTGTTGTTAATATACATTTTAACTATAATTTTAATAGAAAAATTTTGTTATTTATAAATTGCTTAAGATAGGTATTTAAACATCTTGCTTTCAATATCAATAATGAAGATGATGATGATGATCATCCTCATCGTTTAACATCCGCTTTCCATGCTAGCATGGGTTGGACGATTTGACTGAGGACTGGTGGAACCCGAAGGCTACACCAGGCTCCAATCTGATTTGGCAGAGTTTCTACAGCTGGATGCCCTTCCTAACACCAACCACTCCGAGAATGTAGTAGGTGCTTTTACGTGTCACCCGCACGAAGGCCAGTCAGGCGATACTGGCAACGGCCACGCTCAAAATGGTGTATTTTATGTGCCACCCGCACAAGAGCCAGTCCAGGGGCACTGGCAAGTCTCCTACAGATGTCAATACATGCACACACACACACACACACACACACACACACAATGTATAGTGTATATTCCTTCTCTCTTTCCATGACTTATGCATTAATCAGTACATAAAAAGATTAAGATTTTAAAATCTGATTTGTAAAACATTTTTTAAAAACTAAGTATTTCTCAGGAGCAGAATGAGTTCCTTCATTCAAATGGTTTGAGTGTCTAAGTTGAAGCAATTGAGTGCCCCATATGTTGGGCAACTAGGTACTAATAAGCTCTGCAAAGAGATAATCAACTTGGAGCTACTGACCAAATCTGCGATTGTAATTGAAAGCCATCTTTTATGTGGTAGGCCTAACATTCCATGTGGTCTAACACCACTACTTGGATCTTGTGTAAAAGTTCATGAAGTTGTAAGCATTTGATCCACACCATTTGGTTCCCTCCCTGCTGGTATTAACTTGCTGATGTTCCAAATGAGCATCGATCGTAGCAATCTGGAAAGGGCTACAAAATGATGGTCACTGACTTTCTTATCTTGCAAACTAAAGAATATGAAAATAACAATACATAAATGAATAAATAAATAAAAGCAGAGCATTATGGTAGAAGATAAACTGAAAAGAAGGGATTTGGAAACTATTCCTAGAAGCTAAGTAGAAATGTAGAAGACAGTATTAGTGTTATATAGTAAGGATCAAGTAAAGAATACGAGTGTTTCAAATTGCAAGTGTGTGTGTGTGTGTGTGTGTGTGTGCGTGAAGATGGTGAGATATCAGGATGTCATTGATGAAAAAATGTCATTTCAGTGATCTTGCCTTCAATGATAGTTAAAACACAATTGAGGAACTATTACTGCTAGAAATAGCAGTAACGAAATCTTCCTCAAAGTACACTCACCATTCTATGAAGGAAGAACACAATAATATAGTCTTAGATACAATATATCTTTAAAAAAAAAATGATAATGATCGCAAAAAAATAATGATCTTGTAGGCGCAGGAGTGGCTGTGTGGTAAGTAGCTTGCTTACCAACCACATGGTTCTGGGTTCAGTCCCACTGCGTGGCACCTTGGGCAAAGTGTCTTCTACTACAGCCTCGGGACGACCAAAGCCTTGTGAGTGAATTTGGTAGACGGAAACTGAAAGAAGTTCGTCGTATATATGTATATGTATATATATGTGTGTGTGTGTGTGTTTGTCCCCCCAACATTGTTTAACAACTGATGGTGGTGTGTTTATATCTCCGTAACCTAGTGGTTCAGCAAAAGAGACCGATAGAATAAATACTAGGCTTACAAAGAATAAGTCCTGAGGTTGATTTGCTCGACTAAATGGCGGTGCTCCAGCATAGCTGCAGTCAAATGACTGAAACAAGTAAAAGAGTAAAAGAGTCAACTAGAAAAGATTTTTTTGTAGTGTAGCTGCTGGAGCAATATTGACTAGGGATTAAATAGCAACAATTATGGAACAAGGACAGACATTGTATAATTCATCAAATTTCACAGGGAACCTAATATTGATTCTGTTTCTGACCGCTAACTTTAGCATTTTCATGTAAGTTGAGCAGCACTCAATTTATTCTTATCTAATTTTGTTCATTGCCTAATCACAAAAGGACTTAATAAAACGTGTGTGTGTGTGTGTGTGTGTGTGTGTGTGTGTGTATGTTTGTTTTTCTCTCTCTCTCTCTCTCTCTCTCTCTCTGTTGGCAAAATCAAAATGGGAAACATTTGTTGTTTACAAGCTAATTTCATAGTAGACTTACTTCTTGCAGCATTCTTACCCAAAATATTCCATCAGCTGTTCTGCATTCTTGCACCTAAACTACATCATAGTCAATCTAAAAATGTTCTGCACAGTCTTCAGTGTGGCTCTTTCTACTAGTAATCACTCAATGTAGTTAGCAAATTCCTCATTTAATGCACCTTGAAATTCCTCTCGCTAATGCATCTCCTTTTTATCCTTGTAACATCTAATAATAATGCTGTTACAGCAGTCATCAGAAAGAATACATTCATAAGTAGTGAAAGCAAAAGACTAGAGTATCCTAAATCCGTCCAGCTGTTTTTACTCTGAGCAACTACCCTTGAAAGTTCTCCCCCTCCTCCAACTACTAGTACTGATTATATCATAAACTGAAAGACTTCTTCATTTCATCACCACAGCAAAAAACCTCCCAACAAAGGGGGCCTATAGCTGTCACTAACTTGCTTGAAATAGCAGCCAAATCACACTACCATATCAAAACAATAAAAAGGATCTCACTGAATAATGTAGAACTAACAACATCATCATCATCGTTTAACGTCCGCTTTCCATGCTAGCATGGGTTGGACGATTTGACTGAGGACTGGTGAAACCGGATGGCAACACCAGGCTCCAGTCTGATTTGGCAGAGTTTCTACAGCTGACAATATATATATATATATATATATATATATATATATATATATATTATAAAGAAATTATATATATATATATATATATATATATTAAAGAAATTATATATATATATATATATATATATATATATTATAAAGAAATTATATATATATATATATATATATTATAAAGAAATTATCATCATCATCATCATCATCATCACTCTCTGAGTGGTTGGCGTTAGGAAGGGCATCCAGCTGTAGAAACTCTGCCAAATCAGACTGGAGCCTGGTGTTGCCATCCGGTTTCACCAGTCCTCAGTCAAATCGTCCAACCCATGCTAGCATGGAAAGCGGACGTTAAACGATGATGATGATGTTGTTAGTTCTACATTATTCAGTGAGATCCTTTTTATTGTTTTGATATGGTAGTGTGATTTGGCTGCTATTTCAAGCAAGTTAGTGACAGCTATAGGCCCCCTTTGTTGGGAGGTTTTTTGCTGTGGTGATGAAATGAAGAAGTCTTTCAGTTTATGATATAATCAGTACTAGTAGTTGGAGGAGGGGGAGAACTTTCAAGGGTAGTTGCTCAGAGTAAAAACAGCTGGACGGATTTAGGATACTCTAGTCTTTTGCTTTCACTACTTATGAATGTATTCTTTCTGATGACTGCTGTAACAGCATTATTATTAGATGTTACAAGGATAAAAAGGAGATGCATTAGCGAGAGGAATTTCAAGGTGCATTAAATGAGGAATTTGCTAACTACATTGAGTGATTACTAGTAGAAAGAGCCACACTGAAGACTGTGCAGAACATTTTTAGATTGACTATGATGTAGTTTAGGTGCAAGAATGCAGAACAGCTGATGGAATATTTTGGGTAAGAATGCTGCAAGAAGTAAGTCTACTATGAAATTAGCTTGTAAACAACAAATGTTTCCCATTTTGATTTTGCCAACAGAGAGAGAGAGAGAGAGAGAGAGAGAAAAACAAACATACACACACACACACACACACACACACACACGTTTTATTAAGTCCTTTTGTGATTAGGCAATGAACAAAATTAGATAAGAATAAATTGAGTGCTGCTCAACTTACATGAAAATGCTAAAGTTAGCGGTCAGAAACAGAATCAATATTAGGTTCCCTGTGAAATTTGATGAATTATACAATGTCTGTCCTTGTTCCATAATTGTTGCTATTTAATCCCTAGTCAATATTGCTCCAGCAGCTACACTACAAAAAAATCTTTTCTAGTTGACTCTTTTACTCTTTTACTTGTTTCAGTCATTTGACTGCAGCTATGCTGGAGCACCGCCATTTAGTCGAGCAAATCAACCTCAGGACTTATTCTTTGTAAGCCTAGTATTTATTCTATCGGTCTCTTTTGCTGAACCACTAGGTTACGGAGATATAAACACACCACCATCAGTTGTTAAACAATGTTGGGGGGACAAACACACACACACACACATATATATACATATACATATATACGACGAACTTCTTTCAGTTTCCGTCTACCAAATTCACTCACAAGGCTTTGGTCGTCCCGAGGCTGTAGTAGAAGACACTTTGCCCAAGGTGCCACGCAGTGGGACTGAACCCAGAACCATGTGGTTGGTAAGCAAGCTACTTACCACACAGCCACTCCTGCGCCTACAAGATCATTATTTTTTTGCGATCATTATCATTTTTTTTTTAAAGATATATTGTATCTAAGACTATATTATTGTGTTCTTCCTTCATAGAATGGTGAGTGTACTTTGAGGAAGATTTCGTTACTGCTATTTCTAGCAGGTTTCATGATTGTGAAAGAGCTTCTCTCATTACTATCCTAGTCTTTGAAGCCTTCTTAAAAGTTTTCAGATTTTCATTACTTTGGTGAGTTATGTTGATGAATTGTAGAAATCCAATATTTGGTGTAAACAAAAGAAAATATAATCTAGAAATTAATTTGAATATATTACTAGTTCCTTCTTTGCATCTGTTGATGAACAAAGGGACAAAATTGTTAAGAATCCTTAATCTACAACAAACATATGTGATATTTGGAGCACAAATACTGCCAGAGATTTTTTGAATATCATTGAGGTTGTTTAACTCCAGCTCAACCTTGATTTAGCAACATATAATAGACATTTCTTCCAATCATCACCTCTTCCAAGTCTTTTTTTTTTTTTTTTTGACCATGTAATGTATCCTTTCTTACAACCATAACTGTAGGGTTTGATTTGAGTGAGATATTACTATTGTTTCTAGCAACTGAAGGGGCCACCTAGAGGCTCCCTTACATTTGTTGTAGTAGTAGTAGTCACTACCAGGTAGATGTAGGTAATGAATCGTAAGAGAAGGTCTCTTAGTAGCTGGTGGTTTCAGAATTAGGTAAATAAATGATGATGATGGTGGTGGTGGTGGTGGCACTACGCTTGGCATGTATATGTTTTTAGTATGTAGATGTATGTGTATAAGAATCTACATGCACACACATACATTATAATCCAATGAAATGCTCTTGAGGTCTTCCTACAAAATATGTGTTTGGTGTAGATTAACTGTATGCTTTCATTCTTGACATTGAAGTGAAGTAATATAGTTTCTGCTCTTCCTGTATTTCTAAAGAAATTGAAATATTAATTTTCAGTAACTTCCATTTTGCTACTTTTGAACTTGTATTGTTGATAATTTTTTTTTTCTGTTGATAGATAGTGCATCTTCATCCAAACACAAAAGCTAATCATTGTTAATCCTAAATTTGATTGAATGTTTTGAAAAGAAAATCAGTTGCAAAAGTCAAAGTGTATAATATACAGAAGTGCCATGTGGAGAGAAAAAATAAAAATAAAAATAAAATGTTTCAGGCATTCTCTAATGAAATATTAGATAATTTTTCTCCTTGTGATACACCAGCTGATATAATCCACATTTTAAACATATCAAATGAAAGTTTAGTTGACGGTGGTTGGTGCAAAGAAGATTGTTTGATGTAGAAGTTGATAGCTATGTTAGTGCTAACATATTTAAAATGCATAGAAGTAACTTGCTCATTAAGTGTGTTTGTTCTGATTTAACTGTTTTTCTTTCTACCATCATTCTTTTAAGTTGTTACACCTCATCATCATCATCATCATCATCCAATGTTTTAAATCTGGGTTTTATCCCTGTTAACAGAGGTGGCCAGATCTACCTCAATGCCATAGCAACTGCCTTCACATCATCTTGCCATCTTGTCTGGTTTTTGGCGTCCTCTTTTTTCAAACCAACCCTCCCAATCTCCTTCGCCACCTGTCCCCTCCACCTTTTCCTTGGTCTACCTCGCTTTTGCACTCCATTTACTTCAGATGCAATCGCCCTCCTCAACACATGCCCATACCACCTCACTCCATTCGCCCTTGCCACCCATTCCACCTATTAGTGTTTATTTACTAAAACTGTGTGTGTGTGTGTGTGGGTATATATGTATCATCACCATCATCATCATTTAGCATCCATTGTCCATGCTGGCATGGATTGGAGTTTGACCAGGGCTGGTAAGCTGAGGGTTGCATCAGACTCCAGTCTGATTTGGCATGGTTCCTGCGCCTGGATGCCAACCACTCCAAGAATGTAATGGGTGCTTTTATGTATTGACAACATTGCCTCCGTGGGACCCATGCATATATATACACACACACATACACACACAAAATAATCAATATATTTATTATAATTACATTAGTCAATTCACATTGCCTACTCATGGAAGAACCAATGTGCAGAAGAACCAACAATAAATACTATTACATATACATGTGGAATTTCTAGTAATCCTTGATTGATATAGAGCTAAACTGGTATATACTTGAATAAATATCCCTAGGAGAGAACACTCTCTTTTCACACAGATCTATATATATATATATATATATATAATAATATTAGGGACAAAATCCAAAATTACAGGTAAAAACTCAATTAAAATAAATTTATAAAAAATCAAAATGAAATGAGTTCTTGAAACTTGGTTATTTTCCCTAAAACTATATATTTTATATATATATATATATATATATATATATATATATATATATATATATATATAGCCATTTTAAGGCTGCTAATACTGGTAAAACTATGCTTTGCTGAGGAGGCTTAATAAGCCTGAAGCATATTCAGAGCTGTTACCACACTGCTAAATATCAGACCCTTCCTCACCTGCAAACTTTTATTCTATTTTCATTTAATTTGAATTATAAGGTTGGCTCTTCTACATTTTTCTAGACTCAAATTGATTATTGATTTTTTTTCTCTTTACTCGAGGCATAAGTTTTATTAAATTTTCTTGGTTTATGTTAACACAATCTTTTCTAGAAATACATAACTACATTGCTGTTAGGCTGTTAATGTTTTAAATTCATGGATCATGAAAAAAAAAAAAAAAATTTAACTAGAAATAATTATGTGATATGGAAATTGGTATTAATGTAATTTTCAGTTTTTGGGTAGATTCAGGATAACACTCTGTACATGTTTTAGTCTTATTCTGACCTCATCAAAGTTTGATAATGAAGGACTAATTTATTGTAAGGCCTCAATTATCCCCTTACATAGCTGCTATACCAAGATGTTTGTATAACTACACTCGGAGTGGTTGGCGTTAGGAAGGGCATCCAGCTGTAGAAACTCTGCCAAATCAGATTGGAGCCTGGTGTAGCCATCTGGTTTCACCAGTCCTCAGTCAAATCGTCCAACCCATTCTAGCATGGAAAGTGGACGTTAAACGACGATGATGATGATTTACTATGAATATTTTCTTCATGAGCTTGTCAAACATTATAAGGACCGTTTTGAAACAATAAAAGAGAAACAAAGGTGCAAACTGAGGTCAAACTAAGTACCAGCTGATTGCGCATGGCTTGGTGGTGAGGGTATTTGGCTCAAGATCATAAGGTCATGAGTTCGATTCTCAACAGTGCCTTGTGTCTTTGGGCAAGACTCTTTATTTCATGTTGCTCCAGCCCACTCAGCTGGCAAAAATGAGTAGTACCTGTAATTCAAAGGGCCAGCCTTGTCACATTCTGCGTCATGCTGAATCTCCCTGAGAACTATGTCAAGGGTACGTGTGTCTGTGTAGTGCTCAACCACTTGCACGTTAATTTCACGAGCAGGTGTTCTGTTGATCAGATCAGCTAGAACCCTTGTTGTCCTAATTGACAGAGTGCCAATTTTACCAGCTGCAACCTGTATTTTGAGCTTGATGATGGTCACAATACATGTACCTTCCCATCATCAATTTTCTAAACTCTGCTGTTTTCTGTTAAGGTCTTGAGCATAATTTTGGAAGGACACCTGTGATCCGTCCTCCAGTGAGTTAGTTACAAGTGGGGACTTAACTAGAGAGTAACTCTGGTTGTCACAGACAGTGCCTAGAAACCTGCAACTGTCTTCTCATTATTTTGTTGGTCGACTGAGGGAGATAGCCATAGAGTGGTTTATTCGCTTACTGTATGTATATTTTTTTTATCAGTGATAATTTTCTAAGATAATATCAATGTTTCCTCATGTAAGAGCCATGTCTTGTTAGAATAGATAGAATGGCAAGGTATAATGTCTTGAAGCATTTAATTTATGTTTCTGTATATTCTGAATTTGACTCAACTTAGATGCTCTCGCTTGCTCGCTGGCAGGCAGAGAGAGAGAGAGAGAGAGAGAGAGAGAGAGAGAGAGAGAGAGATCAAACATCAGAATTCAAATAAATCTGTGTCAAATCATTAATGCCAAATAGATGGCACCAAAATGTCTATGCCAAAATTTCTCATCCCCCTTCCAGTCAGTTGATAAAACAAAGTGCCAATAAAGTACTTCAATTGGTGTGATTGAACTAGATACCTCCCCACAAATTTGTGGTCTCATAATATGATTTCTTATATATTTATGGGCTAAAAGTATATAAGGTATTAGATAGATAAAGAGCTGATAAACTATGAGTTTTTCTTTTCTTTTTTGTTTTGTTCTGCAGAATATTTAATATTTAACTCCTTTTTCACTTAACTGAAGAGCTGTTACTTGCAATAGACAGGTGTTGTTTTCCATCTAAGAAGAATTTTATCTCATTTACTTATTGCTATAGAAACTGCAGTAATGGCACAAAATAAATCAACGAACTTAATGACATGAAAATAATATCAGAATTTCCCTAAGCTCTGCATTGACAATGTGTTTTAACAAAACTTTACCTAATTCTTTTGCTTCCCTGAGTGAGTAATGGTAGCATTGTAAAGAAAGCTAATTGACTGAGAGCTGAGAGGGGTGGAACTGGAGTTGATTGAACAAACTGGTAACATTATAAAAGCATGATTTTCAAAGTAGCTCGGTTAGTTAGCTCCTGGGTGTTATCCAGTTCTTTTCTCTTCCTCCCACAGAATAATAGACTATGTGTGGGTGGGTGGTGGTGCTGGTGGTTTGAGGAATTACAAAGATTTTCCTGTTCCTAAAAGTGCTATAGGTAGCAGTGTTATAAAGCACTGACCTAAATGAATGTGCTACAATGTTGAATTTTCTTAGAAATGGATTTTTTAATTTTTTGGGTTTTGATAATCAATACTTACATTTTGATTAGTCTTCAAATAATGTCTTTAAAAAATTAGATTTATATAACAAAGTGAGCGAAGGGAAATAATTCAAATGAGCCAAATGCATAAATTTAAATACTTCAACTAAGTGGCGATGTATGTAAATCTTTGCGAAAAAGAAAAAAATTCTAAATGAATTGAAATTTGCCTTATCATTGAATAAAGAAAAGAAAAACATTGTGGCACTTGCTAATGACTTTGGAAGACAATAGGAGATAATATCACTTAGAAATAGCTGATCTTTGTTAGCAGACACAGTGACAGCTAATAGATGTATTTCTGTGTTATTAGACCTTATCAGCTAAATATTGTTCACCTTGCTTTTTTTTCTTGTTGAACTAAGAAAGAAATTTCAAATCATTTAGAATTTTCTGTATGTATCATTCAACTCATCCCCATCTACTTGAATTATCTAATTTCATGCCAGTACCCCACTTAGGCTATTTCCCATGGCCAATTTATCAAACCAACCTGAGAAGGCTATACTTTGCTTACATGGTCTAATAATGCTGTAACCTATTTTAGTACATAATACAGTACATAAAACATTTGTAGAAAAATGTATTACAGAATGAATAAAGGTAATGTACTACATGTTATGCGTTAGTCGTTAAATCTAGCTGTGGTGGTGATAGACAAGAACATCACACCAAATAGTAAAACAAAATTTGAGGAAAGTAGTGGAGTTCTGCATCATTTTAGTGGCATTATTACTCTGGATGCAAAAATTGAAGTGAGGAAGTAAAAGGGTGGAGGAATAAATTGGAAGGAAATATCGTTTGACTAAATTTAGCAGCAAGACTAGGTCGTTTGAATTGTACATATAAGGAGTACTAAGGAGAGGAGAGACATGTTGGCAAGTGTGTTGGGATCAATGAAAAACAAGGTCAGTTGAATTGGTGCACACACAAACAAGGTGGAAGAAAGAACATAGTTTCAACTAACATTAAAAAGAAAAGTGTATTGTTATTATTGTTTTTAAACTTATTAGAATTTTCATGGGTTTCTTTAAGGAGACCATAAGAGACCATATCCCCAAAATTGTGGTCAGATATTACAATCTATGTAAGTTCAAGAATTCTGTTACCAGTCCCAGTATGAAAGATGCCCATATTAAATTTCTTCCAGTTATTTCCCCTTTGAGAGTCAGTAAGAATATCCATTAAGTTTCTGTTTTCTTTCTCTAATAAAAAGGCAGATTTCAGTTACTTAAATCTTTTGTTTTTAATACGTCATTCAATGCATTACTATCTTCCAGGGTTAGATTTGTTTTATTGTTTTGTAAGATTTTAATTATCTGCTAAGCAATTTACAGACTATTAATTTTTAAAAATTATTTTGTATTTTAATATCTCTTCAAAAAATATTCAATTTCCTTTCCCATTATCTTATGCTTTGAGTTGGTTTTACTATGTAACTATTATGTAACTTTAATTTTTATGGCCATGTGATGCATAAAAAGGTGCCAATCTCTAACTGTGGAGGGAGCCTGTGGGAGAGGTAGATCCAGGAAGACATGGAATGAGGTAGTGAAATATGACCTTTGGATGTTGAGTCTCACATTGACGATGACAACTGACCTAGACTTTTGGCAATTTGCTGTGCTTAGCAAGACGTGTCAAGCTAAGTGAAATAGTTGTGGCCTGTGCTGGTGATACGCAAAAGGCAACTGTACCATTGACATGTAAAAAACACGTGTCCCAGTGACATGTAAAAAATACCTGATATACTTTAAGAAGTGGTTGGTGTTAGGAAGAACATCCAACTGTAGAAACCAAACCAAGCAGACTGGAGCCTGGTACAGCTCTCCAGTTATCAGTTCCAGTCAAACCATCTAACTTGTGCCAGCATGGAAGATGGGCACTAAATGATGATGATGACATATATACAGGACACTATTAGTTCTTTAGCGTCATTATTTTTATGCACTCATCATGAGTAATAAGTTTGATACTTATTGTGTTTGATGATGAACAGTGACTAAAATCAGTGACTTTTTAGCATCATTTTCAAGCTGTCTGACTAACAGCATGTTCAACAATGGCAATGAATTGGGTTATTATTCATTAACAGTTAAACAAAATATTTTGCAACTACTATGGTGTAAATGTTCTTCCAGTTATTTTAAAATAGTATTTTATACTTTATACACTTTACATTATATATATATATATATATATATATATATATATATATATAATACACTTCGTATTCTTTATATGGTCTACATTTTGTAGACTTTATATACCACAAACTTTATACACCTTACACACACACACATATATTTGTGTGTGTACTTTTGTATTTGGTTAGAGCCTTTTTCTTGATGGATCCTTTCACATGAAATGTATTTATTATTATTGGCATAATGGCCTTTCTGAGATACAACACACACACATGCATGCACCCCCCCCCCCATATACTTTATTTAGTTGTTGACTTCACAGTCTTTAATGTGCTGGATACAATGCCTCATGGTATTTGTTTCAAATACCAAGCTCTTGAATTCAAATTTGCTTTTCAGACTTTTAGGATTATTAAAAGAAAAGTAACAATCTAGTCAGCAGATTTGTGGAGCTGTAAGAAAACTAGACAAGATGTCTTGTGGTATTTGTTACTTGTACTTGTGGTAGCAGTCACCTGAGGTGATTTGAGCTGGCTGCAACCAATGAATTCATCACATCTTTCTCAAATGCTGACCACATCCAACTATCAATCACAGTTGAGGCTGTAATGGACACCCACTCCCAAAGACCATAGATGCAGAGGCTCGATTGTGCTTCCATGTTCACCTTTACCATTGCCAGCCACATTTTCAGTTGTCCTCCAGTTTGTGTAAGCCACCATAAGAGGGAAGCCAGTTTGGCCACCTTGTGAATGAATTCCCCTGAGGCTGACAGAGAGTATGATTAAGCCACCTTAGATGTCTTGTTAGTAGAGCTTGTTGCAGAGAGCTGATGTAGTTGTGTTGTTGTATTTTGGAGTTCAAAATGAAGTCCCATGGGCGAACACACAGAATTCAATGTAGGCGGCAGTGGTTTGAAGACTTTGAGTTTTTGGAGATCTTCAGCTCTCACTGGCCAGGATTCACATCTATAGAGTGTCCTGAAATTAAATCCCACCATCACCACTTGGTACCTTTGGGTGCCTTTAGTGAATCCCACACTGTTGCAGTCAGGCCAGGTCCTTGGTTTGAGGATAAAGTTTTTCCTCCTACTAGTCTTGGAAGCCCTGTAAAGGGTTACAGGCACCAAAGATAAGGAAAGTACTTTATATAGAATGCACTTAATGTACTTTATTCATCATACACTATATATTTTTTAGATGTGGGCATGGTGTAGGTGAAGATAAGGCTGTGTGGTTAAAAAGTTTGTTTTTCAACTTCCCAATCACTTGGTTCCAGGTTCAGTCTCACTACCTGTTACCTTGTAAGTGTCTTCTAAACTGGTCTGATCTAAACCTTTTGAGTAGATTTAGTATATGGAAAGTGAAAAAGCAGTCCTCTCTCTCATTCTCTCTAACTCCTTCCCTCCGTCCCCCTCTCTCCCCGTCTCTTCCTCTCTCTCGTGTGTATGTGTATATATTTGTATAAATATATAGTGTTAGTCTATGTTTGTCTGCTTGTCTTGTCACCGCATGATAGTTGTAAATGATTCTCATTATCATACAAGCAATGTCATTAATTTCCAATATTCTGTGATGATATCTTGGGTTATGAGGAAATATTATCTTGCTTGGTAACAAGTGAGGGTTGGTGACAAGAAATGTATCTGGCCATAGAAAATCCGCCTCAACAACAAGCATGGCAAAGTAGGCATTAAAATGATGACAATGATGCTAATATGTATGTGTGTATATATATATATATATATATATATATATATATATATATGTGTACATAAATATACACCCACCATTTGCTATATATTTCACACTTTCAGCAGTAGTGATTTATTCAGTTAGAATTACACACATGTACAATGACAGCAGCTGTGAACTTGAAAGTGTTAAAGTCAATGAGACAACCCGTAAAGTTAAGGCAAAATTATGTGTATGACACTGTTCTGATTTCATCTGACCTTTGGCTTTTAGTTTTTGATAGTCTCACACAAAATGTTATGAATTCCATATGTTAAATTTATCTAAGTAACCTAATTTTAGTTTTTTTTTTCTCCTTACTGAAAGTACATTGTTTCCTGTGGCTTTTTAAGGTAAAGGACTTGAAGTGTTGAGTTCACATTATGTAACAAAAAGATATCCCCCTCCTGTCCCATTTTAAATTCATTTTTAACTGTGGGTATTTTTTGTTTCGTTTTTAGGATAAAATAGTTTAGGACATAAATCTAGAGTATATGTTGGGTTTTCTTTATAAATTAGTCAATAATTGGAAAAGTAATTATGTTGACAGTCACAGCAGACTATGAATTGGTAAGGTGTCAGCCTACAGACTGAAGGTAAGCTAGCTATAGATCATGTTATATAGCTAGCTTCAGTCAAGAAGGGAACCTTTACATGAATGCTCTACCTGCTAGAAATAGCAGCCTGGTTTCTGTCATATCATGTTCAACCATCTTAAAATGGGAATATGTTGGATAAGGAGATTTTGGATACATACAGATATATAAAAAAGAAAAAAATTCAACCCATAATAATCACAGTTGAATTGCTTTTTTATTATCGGTGTGATTAATGTGGATTGATGGGACTCAGCTATAACATGTTGCTGGTTTGAACCAACAGCTGAGTCTCATAGTCTTAAAAAATGGAACAAACACTAGTTGCTCGTCTTGCTAGAAATATCAGTCAAATCTCTTGAATATCAAGCTTTCTGTCTTAAAAATAGGAAAGATGTATTAGATAATGTCATCTTAGAAATGCTAAAACAATGATCACAGTTGGACTACCCTTGATAATAAGTTGGCTCTTTCAGAGCTGACCTGTGGCTAAATAATGAAAGTTTTCATCAGCTCATGTCTCCTATTTGAAATAGGTACTGGTTGAGAAACTTGCTTCTCAATCACATGTTTTGAAGTTCAGGCCCATCACTTGGCATTTTGTGTGTCTTCTACCTTAGCCCCAGGATGACCAAAGCTATGTTGGTGGGTTTAGTTGAAGGAAACCAAAAGATGCCTAATCAAATGTGTGTGTGTGTGTGTGTGTCCTCATCTCAACGTCATGTGATAGTTGTAAACATGTGTCACTGTCATACAAGCAGTGTCATTTATTTCCAATTTTTTTATGAAAGTATGTGGAAATATTACCTTGCTTGGAAAGAAATAAGGGCTGGTAACAGGAAGGGTGTTCAACCATACAAAATTTTCTTTCCTGGATTGTATCTGATCCATATGAGCATGGACAAATGGATGTTAAAAGGATGATGTTGATGATAACTAAGAAATGTTTCATATAGGCGGAGGAGTGGCTGTGTGATAAGTAGCTTGCTTACCAACCACATGGTTCTTGGTTCAGTCCCACTGCGTGGCATCTTGGGCAAGTGCTTCAACTATAGCCTCGGGCCGACCAAAGCCTTGTGAGTAAATTTGGTAGACAGAAACTGAAAGAAGCCCGTCGTATATACATATATATATGTGTGTCTGTGTTTGTCCCCCTAGCATTGCTTGACAACCGATGCTGGTGTGTTTATGTCCCCATCACTTAGCGGTTCGGCAAAAGAGACCGATAGAATAAGTACTAGGCTTACAAAGAATAAGTCATGGGGTCGATTTGCTCGACTAAAGGCGGTGCTCCAGCATGGCCGCAGTCAAATGACTGAAACAAGTAAAAGAGTTATTTACAGTGAATTAAGTTCAATATCTCTACCAAGATCTCAGAAAAGTAGTAGGAAACTTTATAAGGACTGTGATCCATTAGGTTAGAGCATATAGAATTCAAGTTGCAAAATGATGCTTGTAGAAATAAAGATATTTAGCTTGAAAATTAGATCATATAAGATATTATGTAGAAGATAAAACTTTTATGAAAGTTGTAGACAGATGGGATAAAGTTGAAGGAGTACAAGAAGGCAATAATAATGGTTGTTTCTAATTTAGACACAAGCTCGATAATTTTGAGCAATGTATGTGGGGAGAGGTGTTGATACCATTGACTCCAGTATTTGACAGGTACCTTATATTGTTGACTCCCAAGAGGTGAAAGGCAAGGTTGACCATAGCAGGATTTGAACTCAAATATGATGATTTTCTGTATTGGCGACAAGGTTCCAAAGTGTTGAAAACCATACAAAGACAAATACAGAACTGGGATTGGAGGTTGGGGATAGATTGAATAAGAGGGTGAAACTGAAATTTATGAATGTTTACTTTGGCACAAAGCCACAATTTTGTTCTTATCACTTAGTGAAACTGTCTAACCCATAGCAGCATGGAAAATAGACGTTAAATGATGATAGTGGTATTGGTTGATGTAATTTTTTCTTCATCACATATATTTTTACTAAATAGCCAAATAATATGTGAACTTCAAAGCAGACATGGTTTAGCTTGAAGTTTTCAAGTGTTATTGATATTGACAGTAATGGTGATATAAAGTAAAAAAAATAAAAATAAAAAAATAAAAATTATATTGGTAATATCAGAAGTTGGAATAGTAAAGGCAATAGTAATTGCAAAAGCACGTGTGGAGTGATTTTGCATGATTGTGTATGTGTTGTCAATATTACCAGTTAATTGGTTCCTAGTTATTTTTTATTCACCCTTTTGTTACCAAATTCCTGTTAAAATACATTGCTTTTGTTTTAATTAATTTTGGTAATAAGGAAGAATTTAGTAAAATAACTTTATCATCATTAAACTGGAGTTTGGAACATAAATCAATATGAAATTTTTATGGAAGGTTTTAATTTAGATCATTTTAAAATAAGAAGTTTGTACCAGAGATCCATGGGTGGTCTTGGATGGTTTGATATCAAAAAGGGTTTTGTAAAGAGATAGGTATTTTCAACCAGCACAGGAAAACAGCCCAATATGCTTTGTCAATGTTTTCTTTCTGTTGTGAAGTCAACTTTGTCTTTTATCCCTCCGAGTTGATAAAAAAAAATTTTTTTTTAAACCTGTCCAAAATAGTAAATTGATAGAATTCTTAGAAGGTTGGATACAATGTTTTACTGTATTTGTTCTGGCTTTTTATATACTAAATGCCTATGCAGGTGTGTGGCAAATGTGTCCATATCTAGCTGAGATGTCATCTTTTAAATGGCATGTTGAATTGAAGCAAGTATAACGATGCCCAGGGAAGCTGGAGGCTGCTGATTCTTGCCAACATAATATGGTCTTTAACTCAGTTGACAAACAATATTCATCTGCTCAAACATTGTTTTTGGGTAGCATACATTGGGTTACAAATATTTAAAAAATTATAAAAGAGGAATATTTAATTTTTATCAAATCTTAACATTCTTGTGAAGATGTAAACTCTTAAACTGATAACTTGAAATGCGTGAACTGCTTCTATGTTTGTATAAATATATAGTATATTTGTCTGTAATAATTTGTGATAGCTTGTCTAAGTTCATAGCCTTTATTTTTGTACCATATTTTCTCTGAGTTTCAGTTCTCTAGGTCGTCAGAACCTTTATTCCAAATCTTTAACTACTTTTGACTACAAAAAATTCCATGACAAGCACATACTGTTTGTCAAGGAAGTCAACATCAAATGTTTGTCAACCTGATAGCATAATCAAGGAAGGAGTGTGTGTGTGTGTGTGTGTGTGTTTGTGTTTGGCAGTCAAGACTGAATATTTACATGCTACTTAAAATACTGTTAATCAGCCTTGTAAACATTCTTTAATTAATTGTGTATATATATATATCTCTTTCAGTTCTTTGTCCAATGCCATGGAAAGCAACAAAGTAATGCGTAGCAAAAGTAGAAACAAAAACAGGAACTCGGCGAATAACGCTCAGCTTGAAGCTCCTTCGTCATCTACCCAGAATCAGCGTAGCAGTGGCGGCAGGATTAGCAGCAACGGTCGGAAGCAGCGTCGATTAGAACATCTCAAAATGGAGCGGAAGCAGCTTGTTCTGTGGCGCTGGCCGTTGCGGACCACAAAATATTTTTTATTTGAAGTCTGGCATTTACTTTCCACTTACACAAAACAGTAAGCTCTTGAGAATTTTTTTTTTTTTATCTCACCTCATCCTACTTCTTTCCTGATCAATATTTACCCTTTTGTATTTAAACTGGCCATATCCAACCCAAATATTCTACCTGTTTTATGTTCAAGCTGTCAAGATCCAGCTTCTTATACCTACCCTACAATGTCATTCTAAAGATATACAACCACATCATCAAAATCCCAAACATATAAGATAATACATGATTAATTCAAAACAGCCTGGTGTAGCCATCTGGTTCACCAGTCCTCAGACAAATCGTCCAACCCATACTAGCATGGAAAGCGGACGTTAAACGATGATGATGATGAATGTGAAGAAGAAATGAGCATTATATTTGACAGTAATCTGAATGCTATAGAGTTAATATAACATAGACAGTTCAGTGGTTATCTCCTCATGTTAGTTTTTTTCTCAAGCCAAGGAAATGGTAAAGTCAACAAGAATACATTTACAGGATTGTTCTACAGTAGAAATAGCAGTCAAATCTTTGTTAAATCACACGATATAATCTTAAAAGTGAGAGAATGTAATCTCAGTTTTACAGGAAAAATAGTCAGAACTGTGTACTTATAATTTTGCTTGATTTCTTTAGTTCCTGGGCTAAACAACCAGAACAAAAATTATAACATCTGAAGAGAAAATAATTTTAAGTCCTTCATTAATGAAGCAGGTAAATTTTAGTTTATTTAGGTGATACGAATGATTGGATCCGTTAATGGTCTTATCTCTTCAATCTTACACTGCTTCATTTTGTTTTCACATAGCTGTTTGGAGTGAGATGAGTTAGGAGGCCACATGTTGGAGGAAAAGATTACATGATTGTGAAACTTCTCAGCTGGCCATTCTTGGATCAAAAGGGCTGTGTGGGAGGGAGCAGAATCTTGTTTGGAAGATAACTGGCCTTCTTTCTACCAACCCTTGGTGCAGCACTTCACCACCATGTCCAGAACCTCAGTGTAGACAGTGGTGTTGACCCCCGAGGCCCAGAAGGATGAAGTGAGGCAGTATGACATGATCCTCACTGTTCACAACCCCAGAACAATCAGAGATGGTGGCAACTTGACACACATCACTATGGGTATCTTCTAGAAATCTGTACAGAGCCACTTGCTCTCCTTTTCATTTTCTGATCCTGATTGAAGCTCTTGTCTTGAGGAACCAGAGGATGATGAGTTTCTCTGAATGCTGAAACTTGTTCGGTTGGATCATATGATTTTCTTGGGTTTTCCTAGATGAGAGCTGCTTTCTTTCCTCTTCACGTAAGACTTTCACATAAAGTACAACTCCTGCAGAATCCTCTGACACATGCAACACACGTTTGAGTGGGCCCTGCTGCCCTTTGCTATTCAGTGAGGGATTCTGCCACTCTGAGCTGCTTAATGAAGAAGTTAAAATCTGGTGCATGCCACTTAACATTGTAAGATTGTCTTCTATTTATGGCTTGCTAAAGTTGTTTTCACAACTACCTAGTGCACTCTGTGCACAGAAATGGATTGGGTTCAAGATGGGAGCATTTATTTCTAAACTAAAGGTAACAGCACTCTCATTTACTATACTTACTAGTATCCTGGTGGATAGGAACTCTAATATCCTTCATTTAGTAATAAAGGTTTCTGGTTCCGATTCAGCTTGAAATAATGTATCTTCAGGAATAAGACATTTAATAATATTCAGAAATCAAATTGATTAAAACATAATTCAAAGGCAGGTTAACTAGGAAGTTAGTTTTTGTTTGTGGCAGATGTTCAGGTGCAATAAAGACTGTAAATAAACAGGAAACAACTTCTATCTCATTCCAGGGTGAAAAACTAGAGGTAGTCGATAGCTTCCGCTATCTGGGCGACCAAGTTAGTAGTGGGGGTGGGTGCGCTGAAAGTGTAGCTGCTAGAATAAGAATAGCCTGGGCAAAGTTTAGAGAGCTCTTACCCCTGCTGGCGACAAAGGGACTCTCACTCAGAGTAAAAGGCAGACTGTATGACGCATGCGTACGAACAGCCATGCTACATGGCAGTGAAACATGGGCTGTAACTGCTGAGGACATACGTAAGCTCGCAAGGAATGAAGCCAGTATGCTCCGTTGGATGTGTAATGTCAATGTGAATACCCGTCAGAGTGTAAGTATCTTGAGAGAAAAGCTGAACATTAGAAGCATCAGTTGTGGTGTGCAAGAGAGACGATTGCGCTGGTATGGACATGTGGTGAGAATGGATGAGGATAGCTGCGTGAAAAAGTGCCACACCCTAACAGTTGAGGGAACCCGTGGAAGAGGTAGGCCCAGGAAGACCTGGGCTGAGGTGGTGAGGCAAGACCTTCGTACATTGGGCCTCACCGAGGCGATGACTACTGACTGAGACCTTTGGAAATGTGCTGTGCGTGAGAAGACCCGGCAAGCCAAGTAAGATCGTTGCCATTGCCCCTGGACTGGCTCTTGTGTGGGTGGCACATGAGATGCACCATTTTGAGTGTGGCCGTTGCCAGTACTGCCTGACTGGCTCCCGTAGGATTTTCGAGCGAGATCGTTGCCAGTGCCCCTGAACTGGCTTGTGCGGGTGGCACATTAAAGACACCATTTCGAGCGTGGCCGTTTTCGTGCGGGTGACACGTAAAAGCACCCACTACACTCTCTGAGTGGTTGGCGTTTGGAAGGGCATCCGGCTGTAGAAACTCTGCCAAATTAGATTGGAGCCTGGTGTTGCCATCCGGTTTCACCAGTCCTCAGTCAAATCGTCCAACCCATGCTAGCATGGAAAGCGGACGTTAAACGATGATGATGATGATGATGATGTAGATATAAAAATTTTTTTAAAATGTTTTGCCAGGTTTAATTGTCAGGAAATTTATTCTTACAAGTTGTTATTTTTTTCACTCTCCTGTATTTTAATTTAATCCTTTGGCATTTAAACTAGTCATTTCAAGCCAAATTATTTTACCTGTTTTATGTCAAAATTGGTCAGATCCAACCTCTCACACCTACCTAATTATGTTATTCTGAAAATAAACAATTGCATTATTGAAATCTCAACGCTACAAAATGATGCATGATTAATTCACAACAGGAATAAATAAGCATAACATTTGACATAGTAATCTGAATGCAAAAGGGTTAAAACCCATCATTTATGAATCCCAGTCAAGTATTTTGATTTCTTGTGAGCATTCACCAATTGATTTATCATTTTTTTTTTACTCTCTTTTATGTTTGTTTCCATAGATTGTTTCAAAGAAAACTTATGGTGCTGGCTATCATACTGGTTCTTGTTATATTAAGTGCAGTATATAATCTAAAAGGACCTCACCAACCTTACTTAGCAATGGTGGAAAAGAAACTGTTTTGGTATGCATATTGGATAGGCCTTGGTTTTCTCTCTTCTGTTGGTCTTGGTACAGGCCTCCATACGTTTGTGCTTTATCTTGTAAGTAACCCCTTGTTTTTCAATTTTTCTGTTTTTTTTTTTTTTACAGTCTTACAATATTTCATAATTAAACTTTAATATTTAACACTCATGTTATTTAAATATTCTCAAAACCATGTCAGAGATACAGAATAAAGTATTTTCTTAAATTATGAAAATGTACTACCAGTGGTGCTTATAGCAGTTGTACATGTTAAACATTGCAATTTGTTATCGGATATATATATGATATGGGCATCACTAGCAGAGTTTGTAGCACAACAGATAAAATAATACTTTACATTGTTCAGTTACATCTCTTTATTTTATCCTGTGTTGACTTTTGATTTTTCTGAGCTTGTTATACTAGTCAAGTACTGCAATTAGTTTAATAAAATATTCCCTCTCCTGCAAAATATTTGGCCCTATACCAATAGAAAACAGTGTGTGTACACACATATATATATATATATATATATATATATATACACATACATACATAGCAAATCTTTACAATAAAAATAAGTTGATTCTGTTAATTGGCAAAATGATTTATGCTACATTTTTTAGTTGTAATCAGAATTTCTCAGCATTTGAAGCTCAGAATGCAATGTACTTATTTCTGAACTAAAAGTTACCCCCCCCCCCCCCACAAAAAAACAATGACTTATGTAAGGGTTGAATTGCTAATCTGTTGGTATCAAATGTAACGTAATTTCTATGACGAAAATACAGACCTGAACAACAAGTCTATCAGAATTTCTATTGCTGTCTTGAAATTGACAACTTCAGTAGCTACATATACAGTTTGAATGAGATGTGAGCCAATGCTTAAAACTCTAAGAAATATATCTTATAAAACACTGAAAATATGATCAAAACGCTGTTGATAAACAGCACTGCTGAATATTATCCAGATAATATCAGCTTGGCTGTGTGGTAAGAAGCTTGCTTCCCAATCACATGGTTCCAGGTTGATATCTTTGGCAAGTGTCTTCGATATAGACACAAAACCAACCAAACCTTTGTGAGTGGATTTGGTTGGTGGAAACTGAAAGAAGGCTTTGTGTGTGTGTGTTTATATTTATCTATTTGTAATGTATGTATGCATGTGTTTGTGCTTGTCCACCCACCACCACTTGGCAATTGGTATTGTTACACACCCTGTAACTTAGTGGTTCAACATAAAGAGACTGAGAGAATAAGTACCAGGCTTAAAAAAAAAAATTGAAAATAAGTACTGGGATCAATTTGTTTAACTAAACCCTTCAAAGTGGTGCTCCAACATGGCTGCAGTCTAATGACTGAAACAAATAAAAGATAAGTCGAAGATACTGAGGTGGTATTTTGTGACTGAATGCTCTTGGTGACAGGAAGAACTTTAGAATGTTCCATCCAAATCCATGCCAAGCTGGAAATACAAAAGTAAGAACAGAAAAAAAAAGATTCATATTTGTTATTGTCAGTCATCAACTGAAATATAAAAAAAAAAAAAAAGAATTATTTGCTATATAGGCACAGGTTTGGCTGTGTGGTTTTTGAATCTTGCTTTGCAATCATGTGGTTTTGGGTTCAGTCTCACTGTATGACACTTTAAGTGGGTGTCTTTTATAGCCCTGGGTCAACCATTGCCTTATGAGTGAATTTCGTAGATGGTGTGTGTGTGTGTGTGTGTGTGTGTGTATACATTATATATGTGTGTCTTTGTGTTTGTCCTCACTTCCACTGCATGGCAACCAGTGCTGGTTTGTTTCTGTCCTAGTAACTTAGCAGTTTAACACACAAAAAAAAAATCAATATAAAAAATACCAGATTTTAAAATATTAGTACTGGAGTCAGTAAAAAATAAAAGACATTGTCAGGTAAAATCCTCATCCACTAAAATAAAGGGTTTACTTTTTATCAGGATTTTATTATTTCTTATCCAGTTACACTTATTTTTTTTAGCTACAGTAGTTTTTGTATTGTCTTAGAACTGTATATTCATGAAAAATAGATTCAAAGTATTTTTATCCTGTGTGTGAGAAATATGTGTTCTAATTTTAGGGTCCTCATATAGCATTGGTAACGTTAGCTGCTTTTGAATGTATGTCTGTTGACTTTCCAGAGCCCCCTTACCCTAACAAGTGAGTATGTTTCTTTTCCTATTAATATTGTTTTGCTGTTATTTTAGGAACATCCAGCTGGGGTCTCAAAACTGTCATGTTCTCTTATTTTGTGCAAATCACTTGTTTAGCTAGGGTTATTGTCATTGAGAGCCATTAAAGGAAATCAGTTCTGGCTTTTGTAAAGTTGACTGTTATATAAACATGAAGTGCCAGTTTTTTAAAATTTAGAATCAGAATAAACTTGTCAGTTGTGTCACTTCAAGCATTGAAAAGTCAGTTTTGTTGATATCATTGTAAACTTAATTCATGTGTTAGAGTAATGTTTATCCTAGTTCTTTTACCCCACTTTTTTTATTTTCTTCTTTTTGATAATTTTAAACATTTGTTGTTATTGGATGGGTTAGAAAGTTCTGCAAACCCATGTTGTTAAATCAGGTTTTATAGTAGAATAGTGTTGTATATGTCAGCTATGAAATTGAGATGACACCTGTAATTTGGCTTGATAGAGCAGACTAAGACAAATAAGTATATTACATTTATCTAACAACACAAAGTTTTACCTTATGATTTATTAGCCAATTCCATCTGACCCATGCAACTATCGAGAAGCCTACATTAAAACAGTGATGATAGTCCATCACTTTAACTCTACAGCTGACACAACACAGAATTGTTTGTCTAAAGAATTCTAAAAAAAAAAAAAGAAACAGTATTATGGTAATCCATGCTGCACTTAAGGACTATAAAAATATGACTGTTTCAAATCTCTGGAAATTGTTATATTCTTTGTTTTTCCATCTGACTGATAAAAGTCATTAATATTATAAGACCAAATCTTATTATAAGGTGGCAAGCTGGTAGAGTCATTATCATGTTGGATAACATGTTTTGTGGCATTTCTTCCAACTCTTTATCTTCCGAGTTCAAACCCTGCCCAGGTCAACTTTGCCTTTCATCTCTTTGGAGGATCATTAAAATAAAGTACCAGTCATGTACTGGGGTTAACGTAACTGACTCGTCCCCTCCCATTAAAATTGCTGGCCTCGAACCCAGCAACAGCCAGGCATCTCATTCAGTGGGAATGTTGTGATCATGATCACTTATATGCCATGCAAACTGGATAACCAGTCTTATGAGTCCAGAACCCAAGGAAGAAAAATAAAGTTTTACTCTATACTCACTATATTTACAAATAGAATATTGTCCTTAAGACAGATTGTTATATTAGACCTGAAAGATGCTGGATCAAGATGATAAATTATGCTGCCCAGTACTGGTAGAGGTATTATAATTATAGCAATGTGTATATTATATTTAATACTGAATTCTATTCTCTAGCTTAAACTATTGATAAGGCTGTCATATATTTTGATGTTGATGTGGTTCTTAAAACAAGATGGATATAATTGATTAAGTCATAATAAAATTAAATTTTATGTATGTGAGATACACTGTTTCTCATTTACTTCAGTTAGAAATTTACTCAAAACAATATTTCTGTTTGTTCCATGTGCTTTAGATGAGTTAGTAATTTCAAAATTTTCTGACTATTCATCAGAATTATTTGTCCGTCAGTTGAATCAAAAACCATGTCTATATGGATGATAATGAGTAAAGTACGAATGGAGTCTATAATGTGGGTAAGTTGCTTTTGTTTTTACTTTAGGTCTAAGTATGTATGCTCAGATATACATATGTGGTTATACATTCAGTTTAGTCTCTCTTGATTGGCACAGTTATGGCTGTGTAGTTAAGAAGTTCACTTAACAGCTACATGATTCTGCTTGTTTGATCCTGTTCTGCAGCACTCTTGGCAAGTGACTTTTATCATAACCTTGGGTTAACCAAGATGGAAGCACCAAAGAGAAAATTGATGACCTAGTGCATTCAAATAGAAATATGTGGTGGTTTATTCTGCTTCAGTTTCACGGACACACTTTTGTCATTTCCTCAGTAAACTAGAGGTCATTATAGTAGCTGTAAAAAAAGGCAAATAGTGGAGACAGCACACAGGTCTCTAAAAGCTGTAGCATGTCTGTGAGTGATTTGCTGCTAATCAGTCAAGTGATTTTTCTCTGGATGTCATCTAGGACCTTTGTGTGTGCAGCAGCAGCACCACCATCCGAAATGTGGGGATTAATGCTCTGTTGTGGAGTGGACCTCACCATAGCTTTGAAGAATGTCAAAAATTGTTGGGGGATGAAGTATTTTCTGGTCCTGATGAAAGGGCCAGTCTTTGCGATGCAATCCTATCTATGTTAAGGATGTACTTTTGGCAGAAGAGATCATTGCTGATTGTGAGGCCTAAAATTTGGAACAGTTGTGTGAGCTTTAGTTGAATGTTGATCATGTTTAGGGGTGAGTGCAATGATGTTTTCTTGATATGAATAGTGATTGTGTTTTTTGTTGTTGAAAGAGACAAAATTGGCATGGCCCCACTAGAGGGTGATTATGAGATCTCCATTCATGGAAATAGAGCAGGTTTGATGTATAGTGTGGATGTTGCATGTGAATGATGTGCAGTTGGGGAAGGTTAGGGAAGAGTGGGTGTTGTAGGCCTATTGGAATGTAGGTTATTGATATATAGAAGAAAGAGTGTTGGCGACAGACCTGAATCTTGGGGCTCCTGAGAGCTGATGGTGTGGAACAGAAAGAACTCATTAAAACAAGCCAGATAATGTGATCTGATGTGAAGCTGTCAGTCTAAAAGATGAGACTGACAGAATCTACTAGGAGATTTGTATGGTAAACATAGTTGAAAGCTTTGCTGGTCTTGAGAACAACAGTATTACTTTCATTAACCCTTTAACGATCAGATTATTCTTTCAAATGTAATACCTATTTATTCACATTGTTATGAATTAATTATACGTTATCTCATAGCTCTGAGATTTTGATGGTGTGACTGTTTACTTTTAGAAAAACATTGTAGGGTAGGTGTGAGAGGCCAGATGTGGCCGGCATGAACATAAAACAGGTAGTATATTTGGGCTGGATATGGGCAGTTTAAATGCTGAAGGGCTAGATTTCTTCTTACCCCCACATAGGGTTTGGTCAACCAGTTCAGTCTTGACCATTTTTTCAGACACGGCTTATCCAGATTATATTATCCATTATGTTCCTCTTTTATTTTTTAAAGTGATAGTAATGTGGGATTTAAGAATAATTTGGCTGTTATTTCTTGCATTTTGTTGAACCACATAGAGGGTCACTCATTGGTGTATGTGTGTGTATTTACCTAACTCTAAATTGAAGTATCACTGATTTTTTAAATAATTTTAACAATTAATGTTGTCAAACCAATAACGAAAACAACTCAACTTCCAATTGTTTTTCAGGGAGCTGGAACAGCTATTGGTGAGCTGCCCCCATACTTCATGGCCAGAACATCTCGTCTTTCAGGATCTGAAAGTGAAGAAGAAGAACTCGGTGAACTAGAAGAGCTGGTGCGCGAAAGAAATGCTAACCCTGGGGAACTAGTATGCAAATTATTTAATTCATAATATTAAATGACCATTGCAAAGATTTATATGTACAAGTGTTTATATTTTATTTTCTCATATATCAGCATAGGTGTGGCTGTGTGGTGAGAAGTTAGCTTCCCAACTACATGGTTCCAGGTTCAGTCCCACCGTGTGGCACTTTATGCGAATGTCTTCTGCTCTAGCTTTGGGCTGACCAAAGCCTTGTGAATGGATTTGGTAGATGGAAACTGAAAGAAGCCTGTTTTGTGTGTGAAGGTGCATGGTCTAGTGTTTAGAGTATTTCACTCACAATTGCTAAATCATGGGTTCGATTCCTGAACTGGGTGACATATTGTGTTCTTGAGCAAAACACTTCATTTCACATTGTTCCAGTTCACTCGGCTGTAAATGGGTAACCCTGTGACGGAGTAGCCTTCCTATCAAGGAGAATGTTGACCTGCTCACTTAGCCAGCAGGGTGACCTCATTCAAAAGCTAAAGCAATGCAAAGCACATTGTGACCACTGATGTATAACAACATCCAGTAGTCTGGTTGATATTGTCATTACTGTAATGTGTGTGTGTGTGTACGTACCCTTGTCTAGACATCACATCATCATCATCATCATCATCATCGTTTAACGTCCGCGTTCCATGCTAGCATAGGTTGGACGATTTGACTGAGGACTGGTGAAACCAGATGGCTACACCAGGCTCCAATCTGATTTGGCAGAGTTTCTACAGCTGGATGCCCTTTCTAACGCCAACCACTCAGAGAGTGTAGTGGGTGCTTTTACGTGTCACCCGCATGAGGGCTAGTCACGCGGTACTGGCAACGGCCACGCTCAAAATAGTGTTTTTTACGTGCCACCCGCACAAGAGCCAGTCCAGGGGCACTGGCAACGATCTCGCTTGAAAATCTTTACACATGTCACGGGCACAAGTGCCAGAAAGGCGACGCTGGGCACAGGTGCCATCCTGATTTCGCTTTCGCTTGCCCCAATAAGTCTTCGCAAGCTGAGTTTCATGTCCAATGAAGGGGACGACGTTGGCATGGGTGCCAGTCATCGGTGGTAAATGACCTATGGTCACCATACTTGTGAGGTTGTTTATTTTTAGGCTTCCATGGAAAACATGTCTGGCCTTGGCGAAATATTATCTTTTAAGGAAACAAATAAAGGTTGATAATAGGAAGAGCATCTGGCCATAGAAGATCTGCCTCAACAAATTCTGTCTGACTCATGCAAGCATGGAAAAGTGGATGTTAAATGATGATGATGATATTGATATATATATATATATATATATATATATATATATATATATATATATATATATATATATATATTGTCAGTGTTGACCAACTGAAATTTCATAACATTTATGTTATAAAAATTTGATTAAGATTTTAATAATTTAAAATAGGAACAATTTAATCTGAGATGGATTGGAATTTAAAAGCTTTTAAGAAATTTCTAGAATTTTTCAGAGAAACAACTTTGGAGAAATACTGTAACTAGTTAAACAAGTTAGAACTTAATTAATGTTTTTCTTTTTCTTTTGTTTCAGGGCTTTCTTGATCGGGCAAAGGTTGGCATTCACAACATGATAAAGAAAGTAGGCTTTTGGGGTATCTTGGCTTGTGCTTCTGTAAGTATCATAAGTGTTGTTGTTGTTTCTACTACTGCTACAACTAAAGTGGTGAATTAGCATAATCGTTAGCACGTCAGGCAAAATGCTTAGCAGCTTTTTGCATATTTATATGTTCTGAGTTCAAATTCCATCAAGGTTGACTTTGCCTTTCATCCTTTCTGTGTCCATAAAATAAATACCAGTTGAGCACTGGGGTCAGTGCAACCAACTTACCCTCTCCCTTGGGATTGCTGGTCATGTGTCAAAATTTGAAACCATTATTATTATTATAAGGTGGCAAGCTGGCAGAATCGTTAACATGCTGGGCGAAATGCTTAGCGGTATTTTGTCTGTCCCTATGTTCTGTGTTCAAATTCCACCGAGGTCGACTTTGCCTTTCATCCTTTTTCAGGGTCAATAAATTAAGTACCAGTGAAACACTGGGGTCGATGTAATCGACTAGCCCTCTTCCCTACAATTTCAGACCTTGTGCCTGTAGTAGAAAGCATTATTATTATTATTATTATTATTATTACTACTACTGTTATTAGCTCTGCCTTAGCAAAGGCAGAGGTATTGTTTTCAGTCATGTTTGTTTGTCTGTGGACAAGATATCTCAAGAACGGCTGCATGGATTCAGATGAAACTTTCAGGGATGTTTGGCCTTGTGACTGGCACGAACTGATTAGATTTTGGGATTGATCCAGTACCGGACAAAGATTATGGATTATTTTTCCGATTTTTTTAACTTAATTTTTGAGAGCTGTCAGGTTCATTTTTAGTATTCTCGTTTGTGAGAGCAGTTGAGTTTATTTCAGATATTCTCATTTTAAAAATCATCTCCATCTAATCGTTAAGAGGACGTTGATGTTGCCTTGGTGGAGGTTTGCACTCTCTGAGTGTTCTTGTTGTTTTTATTATTGTTATTATTATTATTATTATTTTTTTTTTTTTAAAGATATTTTAATTTGATATTATTTTCATTGTTACCTCTTTCAAGAAAAAAACTTGGTCTTAAAATCATAAAGTTGACAAATTTCAATTCAATCTTTTGCAGATCCCTAATCCATTGTTTGATCTCGCTGGAATATTATGTGGCCACTTCTTAATACCATTTTGGACATTCTTTGGTGCTACCCTTATTGGCAAGGCTATTATTAAGATGCATATCCAGGTAATGATATAGCTTTTGGTTTCTTCTGTAGCATTAATGATTAGAGTCATTGTTACATTTGTATGAAATATTTGCACACACGTTGTTGCCAGTGCCGCTGGACTGGCTCCCGTGCAGGTGGCATGTAAAAAAACACCTTTCGAGCGAGGCCGTTGCCAGTACTGCCTGACTGGCCCCCATGCCGGTGGCATGTAAAAGCACCCACTACAATCTCGGAGTGGTTGGCATTAGGAAGGGCATCCAGCTGTAGAAACTCTGCCAGATCAGATTGGAGCCTGGTGCAGCCTTCTGGCTTGCCAGTCCTCAGTCAAATCGTCCAACCTATGCTAGCATGGAAAGCGGACGTTAAACGATGATCACACACACACACACGTTTGTATGTTTGTTTACTTTGTTGCATGTCCAAGTTTATCACATAAGCAAATACATAGATAGGTGTGAGAATCTTGTAATAGTGGAGAAGATTATCAGTTTCAACTGAATATATAAACTCTGCTACACACACACACACCCACACATACATATATATACATATACAAACCTATACATATATATGGAAAGAGATACTTTCATTGTTTTATTGGTGTTATGATTGAGACATTTCTGTAATGCTGGCTAAAAATGAATTATGTATTTTCCGATAGATTAAGTAGAGCAAACAAAAAATTCTCATGAGTAGCTAGTGAAGAACATCTATTTGGCATCATGCCAACTGCTTTCTGAGAGTGGATACTTAAGGTTTAAACAAAGCCAAACCCATCTCTATCATTTGTATGTATCATTTTAGACAGTATTTTTTTCCTGTTACAAGACATTTCTGATGGGTTTGCTTGATCATCATTTAACATCCATGTTCCATGCCGGCATGAGTCAGACGGGTTGCATGGGTTACACACACACACACACACACATACACGTGTGTGTGTTATATATATATATATATATATATATATATATATATATATATATATATATATATATATATAGGCGCAGGAGTGGGTGTGTGGTAAGTGGCTTGCTTACCAACCACATGGTTCCGGGTTCATTCCTGCTGCGTGGCACCTTGGGCAAGTGTCTTCTACTATAGCCTCGGGCCGACCAAAGCCTTGTGAGTGGATTTGGTAGATGGAAACTGAAAGAAGCTCGTCGTATATATATATATATATATATATATATATGTAAGTATGTTTGTGTGTCTGTGATTGTCCTTCCCAACATTGCTTGTCAACCGATGGTGGTGTGTTTATGTCCCTATAACTTAGCAGTTCAGCAAAAGAGACCGATAGAATAAGTATTAGACTTCCAAAGAATAAGTCCTGGGGTCGATTTGCTCGACTAAAGGCAGTGCTCCAGCATAGCTGCAGTCAAATGACTGAAACAAGTAAAAGAGAAATATATATCGACCTGTTGCGGCAAGTGAAATCATTGTCATGGTCGATGACGGCACGTTAAAAGCACCATTTGAGCGTGATCGTTGCAAGTGCCGCCTGACTCGCTCCCGTGCTGGTGGCATGTAAAAAGCACCATTTGAGCGTGGTTGTTGCCAGTGCTGTCTGACTGGCTCCTGTGCTGGTGGCACGTAAAAAGCGCCCACCACACTCTCGGAGTGGTTGGTGTTAGGAAGGGCATCCAGATGTAGAAACTCTGCCAGATCAGATTGGAGCCTGATGCAGCCTTCTGGCTTGCCAGCCCTCAGTCAAACTGTCCAATCTATGCCAGCACGGAAAGCAGATGTTAAATGACGATGATGATAATATATACACACACATACTGGTATAACTTCATTGTTCAGAAATTCACTTCACAATCATATGAGTCTAGTTTCAATATCCACCGATGGCTGGTGAAAGCTGTACAGGTCATGTACATAGATGCTATCAGTAAATTGAGAGTTAATGATTATAACAAAGAATTTGGTGTACAGGTAGGGGTTCATCAAAGCTCAGTCCTTAGTCTCCACCTTTTCATCATTGTCCTCCAAGCCATAAGAGGAACTCAAGATTGGAAGCCTGTGGGAACTACTGTATGCTGATGATCTTGTCCTCATAGCAATTTCCATATCAGAGCTAGAAGAGAAATTCCATGTGTGGAAGCAAAACTTGAAATCTAAAGGCCTTAAGGTCCTCGTAAGCAAGAAAACTGACAGGATCCTACCCCTTCAGGTAGGTAGCCCTACCTGAACTTCATATGGTGTACCCAGTGTAAGCTATAGACACATGAGGTGCAGTGGATTATTAGGAAGATTATCAGAGAAGGTAGTGTTCGGGAAATTGATTTTCTCAAATGCCCTGGTAGCTCATTAGAGGTATTAGATAATTTTTGCTACCTAGGAGACCAAATTAGTAGTGCAGGTGGATGCACAGAGACTGTGATAGCTAGAATAAGAATAGGATGGAGGAAATTCAGAGAACTGTTACCTTTGATGGCGACAAAAGGCTTCTGTCTCTGAGTGAAAGGACATTGTATGATGCATGTATATGGACAACAATTCTACACAGTAATGAGACATGGGTCATGGATGCAGAGGACATGCGAAGATTAGAAAGGAATGTGGTTAGTATACTCTGTTGGATGTGTAATGTAAGTGTACATGTTCATTAGAGTGCTAGTGTTTTGAGAGAGAAGTTTGGCATAAGAGGAATTGGTTGCTGTGTGCAAGAGAGAAGATTGTGCTGGGTTTGGTCATATGATGCAGATGGATGCCAACAGCTCCATAAAGAAGTGCCAATCTTTAAAAGTAGATGGAATACATGGAAGTGGGAGACCCAAAAAGACATGGGACGAAGTGCTGAAGAAAGACCTCAAGACACTGAACCTTTCAGGTGAGATGACAAAAGACTGAGATACCTAGGGCATTGCTGTATTCAAGAAGGCCCTTACTCTGCAGCAGAAGTGTTAAAACTGTTCCCTCTGGTGGTGAGGATTGACTTGGAAGAGTCTTGTGTTGGTACCACATAAAAAAACCACTTGTGGTGGTGCCACGTTAAAGCACCTGTGTGGTTCCACGTAAAAGCATCCATGTGATGCGATGTAAAAGCGCCCATGTGGAGCCATCTAAAAGCACCGACACACTTTGGCATTAAGAAACCATTCCAAGTGAGTCTGGAGTCTGATGCAACGCTCTAGCTTGCCAGCATGGACAGCAGATGTTAAATGATGATGATGATAGCTCTTCACACAAATGTCTGGTATTATAACTTCAGGTTGACTGAATGCATTGTGAATGGAATGTGGAAGAGAGAAACTGTATGTACTCCCATTAAATAATAATAATAATAATAATAAATATTAAGTAATGGCACATATCTGTTGTTTCTGACAATGTGAAAGATCAGATGATCATAATCCTAGGCCAACTGAGGTGGTTTCACATTTATCAAAGGGCTTTTCTCCTCTGGACTTCCTTAGAAGAAAGGCAAAACCTGTATGTCTGAAAGAGACGACCTGTGCACAGTTTGCCAAAAGTATCAACATTGCTAAACTCATAAACCTTAATGGGACCCAACTCTGTAAGTTTGATGGATGGCTTTTGATTCCTTGTTGAATTCATCCACCTTTGTAGACAGGAATTGTTTCTTTTTTTTTGTCCTTTTTGAGTGCCCATCCACCCAGCATACACCATAGTTGCACTGTCAGCTACTGGTAATCATATAAACCTGTTTTCATTATAGGAAAATGTTAGAATTGCTATGACTGGTTTTATCTCTTTTTGGAAGCTCATCAGGGAAAATGTATCCATTTCTTCTGGAGGACAAACCTAATATTTCTTCTCATAGATAGATTGATAAAAAGCATTTGATTTACATTTGATCACATTTCATGCAAGGTTAAAATTGTAGGTATACCTTACATTAAAATGTTAGATTATTCAATAAAAACTGTCTAGTGCATCATTGATTAATTTATCTCATGGCCAAACAAATGTGTTGTAATGTAAATTAGCCTGGCCTGTTTGGCTGAGTCCTAGTTTGTCTCTGATATAAATATTTGTAAGCTATAAATCTCTCTATGAGCGAAGTGAAATAGGAAATTGTTTTCTGATGAATCTCCTAATAGATATGAAGTTTGTCTAGGTAAATCCAATATTTTGGCCCATGGAAAGATGAAATGTTTGTCTATACCTATTTTGATATTTTGCAGTGTGTTTAAAATTGTAGATATATCTGACATGAAAATTTCAAGTGATGATAGTAATGTGTGCAACAATGACCCAGAATAATCGATGAATTTCTAACCTTGCTTATTTTATATATTAACTGTTATTTCTTACTTTTTCAGAAACTTTTTGTAATTTTCTTGTTTAGTGAACATCACATGGACCAAGCTATAAAAGTCATGAAGTAAGTGGAATAGACATAATTTGTATCAGTCTGTTGATTATGTTTTAAGCTTCTGTAGAATCCTTACTATCACTTATGCCCATGCAAATAGAAATCTGCATTTTAATTAGGTAAATGAAAGTCTTGATATCATTCAGTCAGTAGTATGGTGGATCTAACACACTGTCCTGTTTAATATCACTTCATCCTTGGATGTTTTTAATAGGGTTCACTCTGTTGCAAATATCTGGACTACATCTCCTCTACCCAATTCATGCCTACGTTGGCTGCTGGCATAGCTGTGTGGTTAAGTAATACACTTCACAACCATGTGGTATTGAGTTTGATCCTACTCTGTGGCACCTTGAATAAATGTCCTGTACTTTAGCTTTGCATTGACTAATACTTAGTGAATGAAATTTGTTAGGTGGAAATTGTGCAGAAGCCTGTCATATCATCATTATTGTTTTAACATTCACTTTTCTATGGTTGCATGGTTCAGACACATTTTGTTGAGGCGTTACTTTTATGGCTAGATGCCCTTCTTGTTGCCAATCTTCACCTATTTCGAAGCAAAGTAATACTCCCCAAGGCTGAACATGTTTTCACAGAAGATTAGAAATGAGCACCACTTGTGTGACTGTAATACTTGCTTGCAACTACTGCACAATGTCAAGACAAGGAAACACTAACACTCACATATGCACACAATGGGCTTCTTTCAGTTTTCATCTACCAAATCCTCTCACAAGGCTTTGGTTGGCTCTGCTATAGTAGAAGACATTTGTCCAAGGTGCTATGCTGTGGTACTGGACCTGAAACGATATAGTTGGAATGTGAACTTTTTAACTACACAGTATTTGTGCCATCAAATAAATATATATATACACACAGATACATAACTGACGCCCATGCCGGTGGTATGTAAAAAGTACCCATAACACTCTTGGAGTGGTTTGCATTAGGAAGGACATCCAGCCATACAAACCATGCCAAATCAGACTGGAACTTGGTGCAGCTTACCAGCTTCTGTCAAACCGTGTAACCCATGCCAGCATGGAAAGCAGACGCTAAATGATGTTGATGTATGAGCATATATATATATATATATATATATAGATAGATATATCATATTTGATTGGAAGCTAAAATTTCATAATCATTACTCTAAGTTCCTTGCTTTTGATTTTTGAAGATGGCGACGAGAAGCTTAGAGTAATGAATTATGAAGTTCCAGATTCCATTAAAATATGTTAATTTACTTGTGCACTGTTTCCTTGTTCTCACTCAAGTGTTACACAAACACACACATACACATTACTCTGTGTGTGTGTGTGTGTGTGTGTGTGTGTGTAAGTGGGTGCATTTCATGATTTTTACATAAGTTTTGTCCCTGTATGCCGGTGTAAACTTTTGTTCCTTGTAGATAGCTAATATAAATACCAAAGTATTTGGGTTGATATCATTGACTGAAGCACTTGATGTCAGTGCTTGAATTTAGTAAAAGAATATATTCATGTGTGTGTGTATGTTTCTGAGTTTTATTTATTCTTGTTTCAGACTGTAACTATGCTTGGGCACCAAGTTAACTTTATCGTTTTTTTTTTCTCTGTAGGTTTATTCCATTTATTGGTCCTTATACGCAGGCACCATTTATGAAATGGTTGGAACAACAGAAGAATAAATTGCATAATCCAGATCCTCGTGCTAGTCAAGTAAGTTCCCTGTTTGTATTCGAATAGTGATAGCAGTTTACAGACGTGTGATCAACTGCATTCCATCTGTGATCGTCCTTCATAGTTACCAGTTTCTAGAAGTTTTTTTTTATCTAATGTGTCCTTCTTTGAAGAATGTTATATTAGGGAGCATTAAAAAATTAACAAAGAATAATTATGTGACAAATAATATTATCATCACTAATATTGTCCAATTACTATTTTGATTAATTCATCAGGTAAGGGAGGCAACTCTCAATATGTTTCAGTTTTATTGTCAACCCTTTAGCAAAGCATGGCTTTCACTATACAAACTTCTTAACAACATAGCTATGTATGAACAATTTTCTAGCTTTTTATAAATAATTATTATAAAAAGCATTGAGCTGGCAGAATTGTTAGCACATTCTTTTCACCACTTAATATTCAGAGCTCAAATGCCACTGGATTGATAAAATAAAGTAACTGGGTCAATGTAATTGATGAACTCTCTCCCACTAGAGCTACTGGTCTTGTG